>NW_028258173.1:3333333-3484848 GCF_053883595.1 Heterocephalus glaber | reverse complement strand
CTCTGCCCGAATGCTATTCTGTTCCCGGCCTCAGGGTGAGACAGTGTCCTGGTGGACATCACACCTGCAGACTCTTCCCCCTCCCCTGTTGGTTCTCTTAGCCTCTCCAGAGGCCGGTGTGGCCGAGGAGGGGACATTCCAAGACAAGGGATAAGCAGCACAGGCTTGTTTTATCCCAAACATCCCAAATCAGCATCCCTGTTTTTCTATCTCCTGTCCGGATGGAGAGAGAGAGAGAGAACGAGCGGTCTTCAGTAGAATGATAGCAACACAAAAAGTACTGGTGTGGCATACAGCCAAGGAGGAGATGGGAGGGAACAGGGGAGCGCAGGTTGGAAAGAAGCGAAGAAGAAGGAACATTGCTATGGTCAGCTTGGTTCCTTTGGCCAGATCCTTCCTCCCCTAGTGGTGTGATAAGAATCCAGAACAAATCAGTCTGGGCATGCAAAATAGAGGGACACACAAACCAGAGGGCACATGAAATAGGACAGTTCTGGAGAACCCTGGGCAACACTTGGCATAGAAGGCAGCTCAGGGATTTGTTCTCACATTTGTGTAAGGTGAGAAAATGTTCATTCTCATCTCAAGGAAGTGAGCAGCCTGATGGGGACAGAGTAAGTCCCCTCAACGTCCCATGCTCATGGGGGTCTGGGGAGATCTGAACCTCCCGGGCAGGGGCTGCCCTTACCTTTGCATCCAGACTCTGAGGGACTGTCACCTTCCAAAAATGCAGGAACATGTGCACACTGTGTGGCGTTCTGTGATTGAGTTCACGGATTCCCCCAAACCTGGCCTGGTCCCTGGACCCCCAGGGGGAGCCCCTACGGGACAGAGTGTCTCGGGTCTGCCATAGTTTGGACCTGGGGTCGTTCTCAGGCAATACCTGAGTTCCTCGAAGCCCATCCCCCTGCCAGCAAGTACCTTGGAGTCTCAGCCTTCCTGGTTCCCCCCATCCCATGTGGGTCCCCTTGTCCTGGGCTCCCAACCACCTCCACATTTGGATGTCACCCTCACCCGCAGCCTGGGCTGGCCAGGAAGAGAGAGGCCCAGCCAGCCAGCCAGCTGGGCGCACACACAGTTAATCCTGGGAGGCTGCTGTTTGGGTAAAATGCGCTGGGAGCGTTCTAGGCTCCTCAGCAGCTCACATCTGGCCGGGGTTTGCTCTTTACGTGTTTGTCTGCTTTCTTCCTCTCTTCCTTTACTTTTGAGAGACCACGCTTCCGCTCTGGCCCGAGAGACCTTGGAGGCGCCGCGGGGAGATAAAGGTGCCGCGACCGGACTGCTGGGGCCCCGCCCTTCTGGAGCCTTCTTCCCGGGGCTTTTTCCCTGCTCCCTGCTCTGTCTCCTTGACAAGTCTGTCGGGGCCCGCACAGCCCTCCGACCTGGGGGGAGGAGGCTCAGCTGCTGGGAGATGGTGTAACAGACTCGAGAAAGCCTGGGGAGCCAGCGCAGGACGCGGCGGGGTGCAGCCGGCTGGGCTCTGAAGGAGGTAGGTGGGCTAGCGGGCAGGACCCAAGAGGGACGCAGTGCTGCTGGCTCCGCGCTCCGCGGCCTCAGCCTGGATGGCAGGGCGGAGCCTTTGCCGGGGTGGACAATGAGTGGGATGGGATGGGTTGTTTGTTTGTGGTCGTGGCAAGGGGACAGAGGGCAGAAGTTTTGGAGAGAGGCTTGTGTGTGCTGTGGCTAAGACCCCGCAGAGCCTGGGTTTTGCCCAGCGTCATGAGCAGCGCCTGCCTCTGACTGTGGACGGGTGGACTTTTCGCAGACGGATGCTGTCAGGACTGTCTACCTTCTTCCCGCTGTTTTGTGGGGTGTTTATCTTGCTTCTCTTCTCTGGTGCTGTTTTGAGGGTGTGAGAAGTTAAGGAATGGCGCCGAGGGCCATGTCTGCATGAGGGAGGGACCCCCTCCCCAGTGTCACCTGGACCACTGAGGGGCACCGGGTTTGCCTTGTGCTGTCAGGGTCAGCTCGGGCCTCCACACAGTATGGGATATGTGGACCGTGGACCCCTCATCCAACAGCCTTGATGTTCTTAGCAGGCATCCACCTTGGGTAGGAAAAACAGTGTCCCTTCCCTGGGGACCCTTCTGGGAAGAGAAGCCAGGATGAGAGGGACCCTGGCCTGCAGCTGCAGTCACTGTGCTGCCCTGGACAGGGCCACCAGCTGCCACCCAGTTCTCCAGGTTACCTCTCCAGGTAAAGGGTGGTCCCCACCTGTCCGATCCTGGGGCCTGCCTGGCTCCCACACTTGAGAGTGCTGCTCTTCCGTGGATCTTCCATGTGCGTTAGGTCCTGACCTGTCTTGGCTTGGAAAGGTTGGCAGAAGGTGCCTTGCTGGGATTCCTTTCTGCTCTGTCACCTCTCCTAGTTTCTAGGAATGGAGGCCACAGAGCACGCTTTTCCAAACTTTGGAAATGAGGAATGTCTTGAGAAACAACTTCCAGGATCCCCCGGGGAATGTGTGATGTCCTTAGAGATTGCCCAGGCTCTGCTTCTTATAGTCCAGAAAGTATGCGCTCCCAGCAGGCTGCGCAGCCCACGTGGAAGTCACAAACCGATGCCGTTGACCATGGTGCACGCTGCAGGGGAGGGGCTCCTCCAATAGTGTCACTGCTATGGCAGGAGGGAAAGCAGGGGGTGGGTACGGAGGGTGGAGGATGACTGGGGGGTGCCCACGCCCCCCTTCAGGCCTCCAGAGCCAAGAGATGACCCGGCCACAACAGTCTGAAGAATAATGGCAGCCATGGATTTGTTGATTGTCAATACCTCTGATAAGGGGACTCCCACCCTGGAAAGGCTCAATGGGGCTCATGGCTTCAAGGGTCACAGAGCAAGCGCACAGAAGGAGCCCTGTGTCTTCAGCCCCCGAGGCTACACTTGGAAGACTCCACCCAGCTGGGGACACTGAGCATAGCACTCCAAGCGGAGGCTGGGACCCAGGCCTCTTCAGCATCCCCTACTCAGCTGCATCAGAGAAAGCAACAGGGCAGGAAGGACCTCAGGGCTGCTTCCCAGGGACACTGGCCTTCTCCTCTCCTGTTGCCATCTGGAGTTCCTGTGATGCCAAGGAAGTGTTCCCGGGGAACAGTAGTCAGAAATGGGGAGACAGAAATGGGGCCCGAAGCCTCGGGTGGCTCCTGTCCACCCTCAGGACACCACAGCCTGGCCAGCCAGGGCACCTCCTGCTGTTCCCACGAAGGCATGGGCAGCTCCCTCCTCATTCCTAGGGCGTCACCTCCCTCTTCAGGGCAACCAGCACAGCATTAATTTTTTCAGAACATGCTCCTCTGTGTTGTTCTCCTTGGTGCCTCCCTGCAGCTGTAATTGGGGTGACTCATAAACCAAATATTCTGGCATTGAACTTCACCCGTCAAAACAAAGATGAAAGAATTTCGTAGAAACTGTAGTGCCTCAGGGTGTCCTCAGTGAACACCAGCTTCCCATTTGCCCCTTGTTCCCTGAGGTCAGGCCCTTTTGTGGGTCCTGCTTCCTGGGGCTGGAGGTGGCCAAGGCTCCAGGGTTCAGGAAGGGGGGGGGGGACTTGGAGAGGCCGGAAGGGCAGGAAGGAGATGTGTAGTTGTGTCCTTGCCTGCTCATTGCCCAAGGCCGACTCTTCCTGGCAATTCACCCTCCCGGGAGAGAGAAAGGGCCGTTCACGGGGATGCAGCTTCAGCAGCTCTGAGAGCCCTGAAGACTCCCAAGTTGGGGCAGCACCCCAGGGCTCTTCGTCTTGGTGGCTTAACTTCCTCATGGGTGAGCATGGTTATCATTCCCTGCTTTATCCACCGAAATCTGCTTTCTGCTAATGTCAAGAGGACAAGGCAGCGTCTGGACAGGACCCTGCCACCTCCAGGACACTCCCTCTGTGCGCACAGTGGTGAGAGGTCTGCCCACCTCGGAGCGCAGTCTGCGTTCTCGGGGCCCTGCCCAGAATCCAGCTTGGTCCCTGACCTGGCATCGCCTGTCCTGAGTCCAACCACAACATGCAGATGCGCAGAATCCAAGCTCTCTTCCTGCTCCCCAAACCCCATAGTGAGGGGCTGAGTGCTGCAGACCCCATCCCTGGGGGAGGACAGGGGCTGAGAGCACGGCTGAGGCCTCAGGTTCCCAGTCAAGGTGCAGTTGCTGACACTGGTGCCTAGTGACAGGCACAGCCTAGCTGCATCTGCACCCCCTTAGCCTGCTCCATCTTGCCCATGCCTGATTTCCAGAGCTGAGTGTGGGCAGGGACACTAGAGATGGCCCTAACTCCACTGTGGGGGTCCCTTGTCTTGCCTCTGGGGCCCCTGCAGGCCTATGGGCCCTTCCTGGGGCACCCCACCCTACACAGGATGGCTGTTGGGAAGTCTTCACGGGACACCAGCTCCCCATTTGCACCCGTGGACTGAATGGACCCCAGCGTCTGACCATCTTCCTGGCTCCTGTAGAAACGAGATGGAGAAGAGCAGGGTGGCAAGGAAGCAGGAGCCCAGGCGAGGGCAGGAAAGAAGCAGCCAGGTGCAGTGGGGCTCGGGGAAGCCAGGCTCTCAGTGCCCAGGGCTGGGTCAGCTGTGCTCCTGAACGCCACTGGAACCACACATGCTAGAAGGCCCCATCCCCCAGCGGGACATCTGGTTTCCAGCCGCCCCTGTCCTGGGGACCGAGAAGGAAGAGGACCTTGCCTGGGGAAGCTGCCAGACCTGGGTGGGTTTAGGCAGGTGCAGGCCAGAAGTCAGGCTGGGCCTGCGGCTCTGTCACGCAAGTTTCTGGGGCCTCAGGGGTGGGGCCCAGAGGTTCTGGGTTCTGGTGAGAGATGGGAGGACCTGAATGGGTTTGGGGTGGCCATGGGGCTCCTGGATCTTCTGGCATTCAGCCCTGCTCTCCAAGGATCCATGAAGATCTATCTACATGAGCAGAACCCAGGTCCTGGAAGCTCTCTGGGACTTGCCTGATGGAAGGTTCTGGACTGAGGTGACTCAGGATAGGGGCTGCTGACCCAGGTTAGCTGCTGGTGGGCTGGTGAGGCCAGAGCGTTTGCCAGCCCCATGCCGCTCCCCTTTCTGTTCCATCCTCTGCTCCTGCGTGCTCCTTCCCAGTGGTCTCTCTGGTGGTGCCCACCCATGACTGACCTCAGATGGCTCCCTAAGGAATGAGCAGACACAGCATGCAGGCTCCCATCCTCCCAGCCCTGGATCCTCACCCATTTCCTTCCTGCCAATGGGACACGGGCTCAGATCCCTTTGCAACCCACCGCTCAGGTTGGAGGCCTTGGGGGGCAGGAATGAGCTTTAAAGATGCACCTTCCTTCTCCAGAGCATGCCAATGTGCTGCTGTCTCTTCACCCTGCAAAAGCAAGACCCTAAAAATACACATGCAAGGGGCACGGTGCCCAAGCTCCTCATGTTTGAAGGTGTGGGGGTGGGGGTTGGCTGCTCTCGGGGAATCTGTGCTTGATTCCCTGAGAAAGGAACTGAATTGCAGTGGTGGGCGTTCCAATGCCAGCAGGTTGGCACCATGGAGATCTTAGTGCATGGCCACAGCAAAGACAGTTAGTGTTCCCCAGCATGCACACTGTGCCGGGCACGCAGTAGGTGGTCGGTAATCCTCTGATGAGTGAAGGGTTTGACTGGTGGATTTTCCATCCAAGCAAAAGGTGGCTGCTGCGGTTTCAGCTGTAACTAGCAAGCTAATCCGATGGGTGCCCTGAACCCAAGCTCTGCATGCACATAGAAGCGGTCACCACAAAGGGCAGGACTGTGTTTTCTTCTCCCATGTGTCTTGAGAATCCAGCCCACTGTCCGCTCCATGAACACCGCTTGAATGAATGAGTGGAAGAGGCTTCTGCACCAGATCAGTTTGTATCCCACGAGGTTCTTTGTGAACCATAAATGTGTCCCAGTGTCACCAACACCCCTGCCCCCATCATCTGCTTCTCTATGTGTACAGTCAAGTTCCCTGGAACAAACAAAATGCTCCCTTAGTCCCCAGGGTGAAGCTTATTTGTCATTTTTCTAAGTGGAAAATAATGTGTACTTTACTGCGAAAAAAATATGGGATTGTTATAGGAGGAAAAAAAACCCCAGAGGGGCCAAAATAAGATGCTAAACAGCCATGTTTTCGTCACCCACAGATAAAAGTTGTTAGCAGCCAGGGGCCTGTCCTCCAGATGCTGAGGCTGCCGGTGTGTCTGAGCGCGTGTGTTATCTGTGTGTGTGTTTTCAGCCCGCATTTCATACATTTGTATGAACATCATCCCATGTCAATATAGTCACCCATTTATAGAGGTCGCTGATTGGTGCTTACTGCAGCCTGAATCTACCCCCAGCCCCTTTTCTTCCTTCCTTCCTATTTTTTTTTTTTTGTAGTAGTAGGTTTTAAACCCAAGTCCTTCACTCTGAGTTACATCCCTAGTCCTTTTATTTTTTACTTTGAAACAGGGTCTTGTTAAGTCTCTAAATTGCCCAGATTGGGCTTGAATTTGTGATCCTCCTGCCTCAGCCTCCCAGAGCACTGGGGACACAGGCTCTGGGTATGTGCCACCACGCCAGGCTTCTTTCTTTCTGTAAATGCATTTATACCAAGTGGGTGTTTCCTGGTCTGCCACAGTCCCCACCCTCTCCTACTGCTGAGTTTGCCTCTAATCAACTGCCTTGTTTTTTTGTTTGTTTTCCATTCTATAGATGCACTGTAATTTATCTAATCAGACTGTCTGCTGGGCAGTTAGGTGGTTTGTAACCTTGGCGAACAGAGCTGTGGGATCAACTGTCGTTGGGAGACAGGGCACTTGCCAAGCCCAGGGTAGAGGAGCTTTTGGGAAAGGACAGCACCAGGCTGCACCAGGATTCGGCCTTCTGGCGACAGTGGTGTGCCCGAGCTCCCTGCGTTATGGGGAGATTTGAGCACTCCAGGCTTCCGTGTGTCCCCTTTGGGTGATGGCTTTGGTACTTGGGGCTGACTGAAAGATGAGGGTGGAGTTCAGGCCGCATTGAAGAGTAGACACCAGATGCCGGAGAGGCATGGAAATGAGAGAAGCTGCCTTTGGGAAGTAGTGCAGAAGACATGAGAAACAGGGAAGAGCTGGGAAAGGCTTGGAGTTGGAGGTCAAGGAGCAGAAAGTTTACAATGGGTGAGATATGGCAGGGGCAGAAAGGTAGGGGTCTGGGGGGCTCCCAGACTTCCGGTGTGGGGCTCCAGCTCCTGAGAATGACTGATTTTTACCGATCTGCTGCCCTCGGAGGAGAAGCGAGCATGAGTTAAGTGAGGGCGCAGGGTGTCATGGCAGGGCAGAGGGGAGGTGCCCTGCAGACAGCTCAGATGGGACATTCAGTCATAGTGGAAGTGTCCTACCAGCCTGATGACAGCCGCTGGCCACGGAAGCACAGACGGTGGCTCCTGTGGCGGAGACAGAATGCTTTATTTTGCTTAGTCTTAACTAATTGAAGCAGCTCCATGTGGCTGGAGTGCTGGAGAGCTCAGGTCTGGGCTCAGCGCCACCTGGGTGGGGACGAGAGCAGGGTGCTGTCGGTGGAAGGCGTGGTGTGGGTCGAGACAGGCAGAAGGAAGGTTCAGAGCAGGAGGAGCTGGGAGCTGAGGACGAAGCCCTGGAAAGGAAAGCGGCTGGCTTTAGAGGTCAAGGAGGATAAAGCCCGGGCCTGGCCTGGATGAAGGGGTGACCACACTGGCAGGTGTTTTAAAGCACTCACGACACAGGAACTCAGAAGAGAGCTTGGTATTGGCTGGGTCATCGGTGACCTTGATGAGAGCAGGCAGGGTGGAGCAGCAGGTGGAGGGCCAGTGGGTGCCGAGCCAGTTGTCTTCCTGTCCAGGAGCCAGTCGGTTTGGGCCAGCGCTCCATCTTCTGCTGGACTTCCTCAGGAGGCACCTATAAAATATTTGGGGATGTCCAGGCCCGGGTGAGGCAACCAGACAAAGGCGCTTTTGCTGCCTATACATGGGCAGGGTGCAGGTGGGGCCCTGGGCCACAGAGTTCCCAGGTTCTCTCCTCCCTGGGTCTCAGGAGCAGCCAGGCCCTGAGGGTGGCGCAGTTGCTGGTGCTGGGGAAGTGGGCAGTGGGCCAGGCCACCTGCAGAGCGGGGCCCTGGCATGGGCTGCTGGGCCCTCTTCTCTCACATGGTTCCCCAAGCAGGGCCAGCCTGCTGCCTGAGGCTTCCCAGCTGAGAGGTGATGTGAGGGCAGCTGCTCCACTCAAGGAAATCTTTGTTCCCCCTGGGCCGCCATGGCAGCTCAGAGGCTGGGCTGGCCAGGTGCCCCGGGGCCCGATGCCTGGAAGCCCATGTGGCCGCCTGTCTGCAGGGCCTGGGCAGAAGCTTAGCTGAGCTCTGCTCTCTGCTCCAGGTAAGTCTCCTTGGCCAAGGTATAGTTGCCAGGGAGAGGAGGGAGATGGTTTAAGACAGCAGAATTCTTGGTCCCTCCTCTCTTCACCATTTTGCTCCCAAGGAGACCTGACTCCTATGCAGGGGGAGAGAGGCCTTTGCTCATGAACTAGCAAGTTGCTCTGAAAGAAGCTGCCTTTTTCATGCCCAGACTCACTCAGGCTTTGGAGGTAATGTAACCACATCAACCTTAAAAAAAATAAACCCTCCTGTTATGGCTGTGTCTAGATGTCCCCTCAAAGCCTTATGTGGTCATAGGTGGGGCTTTTCAGAGGTGGCTGGATCTGGAGTGTGACACTGGGACTGATTCATGATGCAATGCTAGGCTCAAGGGCACTAGGATTAAGGGTGTGAGCGCTGCCCACCCTAAGCAGTCTGGATAAGATGTGAGGGGCTGTGGGGGTCCCTTGTTGCGTTTGCTATCCTTTGCCTGCCTTCCCTGCCACCCTGCCTCGGAGCCCGCTGATTATGGACTGAAACCTCTATAAACTGTGAGCTAAATAGAACTTTCCCCCTTGAACTTTGGGTGTTGGGTATTTTGTCCCAGCAATGAGAGAGAAGTAACTAAGACACCGCCTTTTCCAACACAGGGAGCAGCTTCGGGGAGAGAGGAAGGGTGATTCTGAGCGAGGTCCCCCCCTCCCCAAGAGGCTCAGCCGTCAGCAGCTGCCCAGCTTTCCTTCAGTAAGGGGCTTCATCTTTCCTGCTGGGGGCTGAGGGAGAAGCCCTACACCAGCTGGGGCTGGCCAGTCATAGAGGGGAACGAGATACTGAATGGCCCTCTGGAAGAGGTGAAGAAGTGTTGTTTGTCAACTAGAAGTCCCTTGTTGCCTCCCTCCTGCTCATTGAAAGTTTGGGAGTTGGGGAAATGAGCAATTCATGTGACCAATGGCTTCCGGGGAAGAAAAGGGCTGAGAGCAGATGTCCCGTGTCAGGAAGTGCCGATGGTTGCTGGGGTCAGAGGAACACTTCAACGTCGTGCTTTTTCTTTCTCGGCATCCACACCCTGCTGCAGCAACAGGAGAGGTCTACGCTGCTCAGAGAACCCCAGTGGGCATCAGAGAGTGAGCAGACCCAGGCTTCCACAGTGGGGGAGAGGATTTCGGGAGGCAAAGGCAGCCAGCGGGCGTGAGGAGGGCTGGATATGGGGGAGAGTCAGGGATGCTGGGTTGAAAGTAGGACAGGCCTGATGCCGAGCTAAATGGCATTCATGACCTGCAGGCCGTGAAGTGTGGGATACAGGCCTGCTCTCTGCCAAGTTTCCTCGCGAGGTGCATGGAAAACTTTGGGGTGGTGTCCAGGCCCTAGAAAAAGCCAGATGAAGAGAAGATATTTGCCTTGGATGGGTGAGGTCTGGGAGATGGCCAGAGCCCCTGGAAAGCATCCGGTGCAGGCCAATGGTCGGAAGCAGAGGCAACAGTCAGGAGCTATTGAGGAAGGCTGAGGACAGATTAGATGTGCCAGATGCAGGACAGGAAGGCAGCTGAATGACTCCCAGATTTCTGGCCTTCTGTGGGTTCATAGCTCCTAGTCCTTCCCCCACTTACTTCATTTTAATCTAGAACAGAGCTGTCCAAGAGAAGGTGCTGCCATGATGAAAATGTTCCATTCTGTACTCTCCGGTATGGCAGCCATGGGCTGCATGTCACTGTCCAGGGCTGACACATGCTGGGCAAGTGCCGTAGCGCCGGGCTGCACCCCGTCCACTCCCCACCGGAACCCATCTCTAGCCATTCAGCCTTGAGCTATGACTGGGCACATGTCTGGCTCCTCTCTGGACTGTAATGTTCTTGAGGTCAGGGACTATAGTTAATTTACGGCTGAATCACTTCCTCTGCATCTCTTGCACAATGCTGTGCACATCAGGAGTGTTCAGTAGACCATGCCTCGGTTAACTTGCCAGCTCAGGGGGCAGCTCAGACTTGCCTTCTAAGGCTCCTTTCAATTCAAGGAGATTATAGGCTTCTCGTCTCTCAGAACAACCGCTTACCCCATGAGAATGAAAGGAAGAAAATAGTGTTTACAGAATGCCTTTGTCAAATGACACCGGGCTGGGTGGGGCAGCAAGGCAAAACCCAAGCAGGCGGTCCCTGTGCTGTAGGAGTCAGGGTCAACGCGCCGGCACGACCGTGTGCATGTGGGCCAACAGACAGGACCAGTTTTAAATACATGTCAGGAACCTTGGACTTATGGGTGAATATTGTCTCCATGAAGGAGTCACCGCACGTCCGTAGGAGATGAGGATATAAGCTGTCTGCCTGGAAGTGTCCTCAGACCTCCTGCCATCCTCCAGGTCCTGTGAGTTGCTGAGCTCCTCCCCTGGAAAGGGGGCTTCTTGTTGGGGGAGGTCAAGGTGGAGATAGACGAGATGGCTTGAGGAGGGGGCTGGAAGGAGGAATAAGAAGACAGCGTGGAATTGGGCCGTGTTCCCAGAGCAAGGGAAAGGCAAGCCCTGGGTCATGCTGGAATTGTCTTCGGTTGCTCTGATTGCAACACATCCTGGAGATAGCACTATGTGGGTCCGGATGACGAGGGTGGCCCACCTTTGGCCAGGATGGCTTGGGCCCCTCCCTGGACTTGGCTTCGATGTGGGGAGCACATTCCTCCAGATAGCTTTACTGGGCGAAGCCTCAGCCTTTATAGGGAGACTTTGTTTTGCTGGAAATCACTAACAGCGGCTTGGAGCCAAGTTTGGCTAGCTGTTAGGCAATATTGTTCTTGCCCAAAGGTGACTAAAATGATCATAATGTCATCATGCTGACTTTGCGGTGGGATTTGGTAAATGGTGCTTCAGATCTTGCTGAAGAAGGAAAGACTTCAGTCTGGGTTTGCTTTGGCTCCGAGCAGGAAGATGGCCCTCAGTCCACCAGCTCCAAGCTTCTGTCTGCCAGCAGAACTGTCCCCTACCCCACCCCTACCACTATGTTCTCGTTGCTCACCTGGCTGCATCCTGGGCCCTGTCTCTTCTTACCAAGGTATAGAAAATTCCATTTCCAGGCCTGAAAGAGACGCACCAACAGGCCAAAGGATGCTTCCATGGGTAACACAGCACTGGTTCTTGGCTGGGGACAATTTTGCCCCTCCGCCCCCTGGGGACAGACATGGGGCAATGTCTGAAGTTTTGGTTGTCATTATTTGAGGGAGGATCTAATGGCATCTAGTGAGCAGAGCCTGGGATTCTGCCTACATCCTACAATGATCAGGAGGTCTCCTGGGTGTCTCGCCCAAATGTCTCCCATGACCGAGACATCCCAGGCTAGGACAATCCAAGGGAGCTTTTGCTTCCTTTTGTTGTCATTTCCCAACTTTCCTGAAATGCGTATATATTAGTTTAGATTAAAACGAAAAGGGTTAAAGAAAGGGAAACTTTCTTTCACTCATGTAAGTTTAACATTTAAAAGAAAAAAAAGACCAATTATTAAGGTGCTGAGGAAAAACAGGAAACACAGAAATAGAGAAATAAACAGATTTAGAGAACCCAGCTTGACAAATATTTGTTGAGCACCAGGAAGCCCAGGATGCTGCAGGACGCTTGGCTGACCAGGCTGGACAGGGGGCGTCTCAGGCTGGGAGGAGCGCGCCCACCTGCTGGGTAGGTCGCCCAGGCCAAGCAAAGCTCTTCAGTCCCAGACAACGTGTGAGACACAATCAGGAAGGGGTGGGCTTTCCCAGCTGGGGTCTGGGGCGGCTGCAGGAGACGGGGATGCACTGGAACGGGGTCCTGACAGGCCAGGCCGACTTGTGTCTCCTGGGGTCAGCTCTCTGAGTTCAAGCACAGCCCCATCACCTAAAACAGGATGGTCCTGGGCCAGGGATTTAGCTCAGTGGTTCTGACGCCTGCCTCGCAAGTGCAAGGTCCCGAGTTCGATCCCCGGTACCAAAAAAATACCCCCCCCCAAAAAAAAAACCCAGGATGGTCCAAGGCTAATCCACTTCTCCAACTCTCTGCTTTCCCATTTAGAGATTTGATATTGTACCCAATGGTATTTTCTCCTTAAGGATTTGCCACAGGTCCACCCGAGGTCTCCGATGGGGTTGAAATGAGGGATGAGCAGGCATCCTCACACCCAACCCCAGCCCGCAGGGTGGTCAGGGATCCGTGCAGTGCCCGCTGCGGAGTCAGTCCTGTTAGCCTGGTCGTCAGTAGGGAAAGGAGACCAGAGGGCGCTCCTGCCCAGAGGGAGAGTGCAGGCTGGCAGACAGGTGCCAGGCCGTGGGTGTGGGGTGTGTCTAGAGCACCAGAGCCCAAAGCCCTGTCCTGCTTCACCGACTCACAAGCTGTACTTTCACGAGGGTTCCTGGTGTGCACCGCACAGTGGGAGGAGCAGGGGCTGGACCACAGGAGCAGGGATGTGCAGAGTGGGTGCAGCCCAGGAGCCCGGAGAGACAACGGTGGATGGATGGGATAGATGGGCAGGTGGATAAATATGTTTATTTATAAATTAACACACACAGAGTTTCTTTGGCAAGTGGTAAGGCAGCATCAGAGACTTTTCGTGGGGGCTGGTCACCGGAACTCCCTGGCTAGGAAGTCCCTGGCCCTGACGCTTGGGAAGATGGCTGGCTGGTCACTGGAGGTGGGAGCCATGCAGTGGATGGCGGGGGACACAGACCGGGCATGGAGGCGGAAGGAAGTGTGTGTGCAGCGGGGCCAGCCTTCTTCTCCTGGCCTGCAGACTGCAGCTCCACAGGAGAGCTGGGCCCCGGCCGCAGCTCCTCCTGCCGTGTTCTCCAGGGTGGGCACGGGGTCCCAGTGGAGAGAGAGCCTGGAAGATTCCCTGCAGCCAGGGGAGTGAGCTCACTCACGTGTGGAGAGAAAGCCACAAGCACAAAGCCCGAGCCATGGAATGGTAGAGAGGATACCACAGCTTCCCAGGATGAATCAAAGGCAGCATTCATCCGGATCCGAGATTACTGACAAAGAGAAATCCATCTCAGGATTTTAAATTTTCTCCAGTACCCCAGAGGACTGAAGCACAGGGTGGTTCTTATTTCTCTGGGGCTCAGTTTACTCACTGGGTAGCAGAGAGGGATGGATGAGGCGTACTCATGAATACTCTGAGGAGTCAGACTGTACGTTTTGGTGAATGAGAGAGACTCAGACCGGACGGCAGTCCTCTCCAGCCTGCTGGAACGGCAAGCACGGTGATTCGTGACTGCAGGCCCGTGCACTTCCTGGCTGCCCAGGGGCCTGGGTTATACCACTCACAGAGAAAGCAAGGGGCTGCTTTGAAGATTTCAAGGCCAAGTGCTGCCTGCAATGGGCTCACCGGAACCCCTCCCCCAAAACAGTCACCTCTTTCTAGGACTGTCTGGATCCTGGAGGAGGAGGCTTCTGTCTCAGGCTTGTGCCAAAAGCACCACCAGGAGGAGAGGTGGGCTTGCCGTGGATGAACCATGCTCTTCCCTAAATTGGCTGCTGGAGGGCGCTCACTCACACCCCCTGGTGGCAGGAAGCACAGTGCAGCCACCTTGGTACTCCCAGCCCCACTAGGGCTGATTTTGCCAGTGTGGCTTCCTCTTGGATGGAGATGGTGGTGGAATTTTGCTCACTGGCCTGAGAGGGGTGGTAGGCAGTCACACTTGGGGGTCACCCTAGGGGGCTGATGGACTATTGGAGAGGCTGGGTGGGCAGACACCACTGTGCTCTGTGGGAGCTCAAAGCCAGCCCAATGGCCACACCTCTGGTGGTGGAGTGTGTGTGTACAGGTGAGTGTATGTACAAGTCTGTGAGTGTGTATGTGTTTGCACATTGCCTAATGTCATGGGGCTGGACGACACCTCAGGTTCCTTGGCTGCGTCTCTCCGGAGCCCCTTCCTAACCAGTTGCTTTCCCCTGTCTCTTTTCCATCAGGGCACCGTGGGAAGATGGGCTCCCGGGGACAGAGGCTCATGCTGGGAGGCTGCTTACTGCTGACCTTTGCCTGGGGCCCAGTGCTGAGCCATGTGCCACGAGGACAGCAGGAACGGCAGGAGCAGGAGGGGACCCAGGAGCCACCACCCCCGATGGACCACGCTGAGAGGTGAGGGGCTGTGACAGGTCAAGCCTGGAACTTGGGGGACCCCATGGCACTGGCTCACTGGGAGACACAAAGGGGTGGAAGCCAAGGTTGAGGGATGGTCCCGAGGAGGCTGGCCCTGGAGGACAGACAAGCCGGTCCTCCTTTGGGTCCCTGGATGCCTTGCCTGAGGGCAGGAATCCAGCCTCCTTCCACTGCTAGGTGACAGGGATGAGTGGCCAAAGGCAGGTCACCATGGCCTCAGCATCAGTGAGGCTCACACAGCCAAAGGTCACCTTTCCTGAGAGGTTATGCAGCACTTCGGAATAGCGCTTGCTCCAGCAATGTACAGCCTCTGGGCTACTGGGGATACACGAATGCTTAGGGTTGTTCATCAAACTGTTGCCATCAAACTGTGAGGTTCTAGAGGCCTGGGAAACAGTGTCATGCTGACTTTGGGTTTCTTGCTCATCCTGAGCATTGGGCCAACTTGTGCCAGGCTTCAGGCTGTCGGCAACGGGCAGGGTTTGGGGACAGGAACACCATTCCTTTCTTCCTCCTCCTTTTTCCATTCAACAAACACTGAGTGCCTGCTGTCAGGCAGGCTGTCCGCTAGGCACTGGGGAAGCATGTGAGTTACAGTCCCCAGACTCTGGATATTCTAAGGCTTTGGGGTCGTACAGCAAGGCAGGCTGGATAGTAGGGGAGTTCGCACAATGCTGGGGGCTGCAGGGGCAGAAGAGGGAGGAGAAGAGCCAGAAAGAGCAAGCAAAAGCGTGAACTGGGTCTTAAAGGACACCCCGCAGGCTCCCCGCTGCAGAGTTAGCCAGCCCAGCTGCCAGCATGGGTGTGCAGAGGTGCCGCTACTGGCTTAGGCCAGGATGGTGGTTTGGGGTGGTGGGAGCTGCGGCCTGAGATAGCAAGTGGAGAGGTGAGCCTCAGGCAGCAGTCTAGTGGGGAAGAGTCTCCCCTGGACTTCCTCCTACAGGCAACAGGGAGTCACAGGAAGGTTTGCATTTGATGGTGCTCTAGGAGGGAGGGTGGAGTGAAGCGTTAGAAAGCATGCACGGCTACCATGGCGGTGAATTCCAGGGGATGGTGATGTCAGAGGCATCAGTCGGGGTGCCTCAGGGCGGGCGTGAATGTGGCTGTGCGGCCCAGGGACGCCTACGATGAGGCCAAAGGCCTGTGCTGGACGGGTGCTGGAATCGTGTTCGGAGGAAGTTCCTGGGTGGAGGGATGTACACAGGGTTTCAGTTTGGGGCATGTGGCGTCTGCGGAACCTGTTGAATCTCTGGCGAAGTTTTGACCAGAGGTTGGTGGCTTAGGAGACATGGGGCCAGGGCATGCACGTTTGAGGCTTCGGCTTATGGCTGAGCTGAGCATGTGCAGATCCATTTCCCAGGTTGTCTGGGGATCAAGAATGGGAGCAGAGTTAGACACTGGCTAATTGAGAAGGGCTTTGCTGCCCCGGAGATGTTACACACAGAACACCTGGGCAAGCACAGCAAACGAGATCATGGTGCAATGCCCCGTAGTGCCACAAGGTGGCACCATGGAGCGATCGCCCTCCAGCAGCTCTCCAGTCTTCCAGTAGCGGTCAGGCAGGAAACAGCGTCGCCAGCTGCTGCTTCTCCGAGGCATCCTAAAGATCAAGTTGAACACTCTCATTTACAAACGAGACAGCTTAGGAGACAACTTTCCAGAATTATAGATAACTGATAGGGCATTGTGTTACATCATTGCAAGACCCCAGCCCGAGAGCGACTTCTCCTGTGCAGGTTTTGCTGCTCATGTTATTACTGCTCACACTACTACTGCTGCTGTTCACAAGGGCAGGGGCTCTTTCTGGAGTTTGGTTTGGGTCCCAGAATGTGTCGTGTGCCCACACTAATTAGAGCCTTGAGCATGCAGGTGAGGGAGAGGGAGGCAGGTTGGGTGACCGAGACACAGTCCTCAGAGGAGAGGTGCATTCCTGCCCTGCGAGTTCATGGCTTGTACTGTGATGCTTTATTCCCTCAGGGATGAAGAAAAACATGAGAAATACAGCCCCAACCTGGGTGAGGAGCACCCTGCTTCCGGGTGCCTTCGCTGCTGTGACCCGGGGACCCCCACGTACCAGGCGATCCCAGTGCCCCAAATCAACATCACGATCTTGAAAGGTCAGTGCAGAGAGGAACATGGCGCATCTGGGAGCTGCTGGCTGCAGGTTGGGAGGAGATGGCAGAGTGCTCAGTGTGGGGCTGGGCTCCCTGGGGACAGGAGCAGAGCAGGGCTGTCCCCTGAGGGGAGAGGAAGAAATTTCTATTTTGAGGCTCTGGCTGTTTTCCAAGAGGAGCCCGCAGTGCTGAGAGCAAGAGAGGAACCCGAGCCTGTGGGGCTCTCTGCCCGCAGGGCCGGGTGGACAGCAGGGCTCTGAGGTCTCTGTTTTGAGGTTTGGGGCCCCCCGGCACAGTCCTGCGGGAAGCTTGGTACCTGATCCCAGCTAAGCCCAGACATCTGCAGTCCATTTGCTCGGAGTGAGCCTGGGAGCCTCTTGCTTGTGGACAAACCCATATGTTCCTTTATCTTTGCCAGGGTTTTCCAGAAGGAAAAAAACAAAAACAAAAACCCAACAACAAAACAAATGTACTGCTTCTGGATGAAAACAGATCAACCCTTGCAACTGAGTCTGCTAGCTTGACTGCTTTGGGAATCAAATTTCCCTGGTGCCAGGATGGGAGCCTCACCAGGTTGTGGCAGAGGTGAAGCCAGCCAGGTCAGGGCTGTGGTGTCGAATCAGGACGATGGCACCTGGGGGCAGAGATAGGAAGGCCAGGCACAGGTGACCATGGCGCTGCTCCCTTGACCCCTTTGTCTTCCTCTCCCTTTTAGGTGAGAAGGGTGACCGAGGAGATCGTGGCCTTCAAGGGAAATTCGGCAAGACAGGTTCTGTGGGTGCCAGGGGTCACATCGGACCCAAAGGGCAGAAGGGGTCCATGGGGTCCCCCGGGGACCGGTGCAAGAACCATTATGCGGCCTTCTCAGTGGGCCGGAAGAAGCCCCTTCATAGCAATGACTACTACCAGACGGTGGTCTTCGACACGGAGTTTGTGAACCTCTATGGCCACTTCAACATGTTCACAGGCAGGTTTTACTGCTACGTGCCTGGCATCTACTTCTTTAGCCTCAATGTGCACACGTGGAACCAGAAGGAGACCTACCTGCACATCATGAGGAACACGGAGGAGGTGGTGATCCTGTATGCCCAGGTGAGTGACCGCAGCATCATGCAGAGCCAGAGCTTGATGCTGGAGCTGCAGGAGCAGGACGAGGTGTGGGTGCGCCTGTTCAAGGGTGAGCGTGAGAACGCCATCTTCAGCGACGAGTTTGACACCTATGTCACCTTCAGCGGCTACCTGGTCAAGCACACTGCCGAGCCCTAGTGATGCCCCTGGTGCATGCCAGAGACTGCTGATCCACTCCTCTTGCCACACTGGTACCCTGCAGACCCTGGGGTCCAGTGCCAGGCTGACCCCATCAGCTCTTCCTCTAGTCCTGGCTTCTTTGCCCTCTGCTTCCCCAGCTTTGGCATCGACAAGACACCCTTGATGGGTCAGAAGTCAAAACGGCCCATGGGCCCAGCACTGGCCACTGCTGTCAGTAGAGAGCAGCTGGCCGCTGAGCAGCAGGACAGCAGGACCTCCAGCCCCGCCGCGTGTGTACAGCCTTAAGTGACCGGGTGTTGCATGGTCTCACAGTGTCAGGCCTCTCTCCTGCTCCTGGAAGTAATTAAGCAAATGCTAAAGGTTCCAAAGGAGTGAAGTCAACCTTGGAGGCTGAAGAAAAGTGTTGTTATTTTTGCTTTCCCAGCCAGCTGGCTCTGTGAGAGAAAGTGTTTTCACTGCGGGTCGCCTGAGATACCACAGGAGAGATTTAAAGGGGAAACACGGGTGCTGAGGGAGGAGCTGGCTTCCCAGGGGTCCAGGAGACCACATGTGGCTTAATTATATCAGGTCACAAATGAACCTTCTTGGGGGACAGCTGAACTGATGTCCCTGTCTTGCTGATGTCACTGTGGCCTTGAAAGAGGACTCAGCAGGTCTTTCTGAGCCACAACAGTGAGGGCACTGGGGCTTGGGGCAGTGAGTATCAGCTCCCCAGAGGGAAAGACACACCCGCTGCCCTTGGCTCTGGGCTGGCCGAAGTGGCCTGCTTGTTTCAGCTTATGGACAGTAGCTGGGGACCTCAGGGACCCCCTCCCCCCCAGGCCTGCAGATGTCCCCATGGGGAGCAAAGCTCCTGGTACTTCCAAGCACCTCTGCTCCCCCAGGCCACCTTGGAGCCCTGGTGGGATCTTCATGTCAGCAGCTCAGGCATCAGCTTCCTGATCCTCTTCCCAGGCAGATCAGCCACAAAAGCACCAGTGCCTTTGATTCTGTTTCTATCAGTCCACCTCATACCACCACAGTGCTGTTTCCTCCAAGCTTAGGATCCCCACCTCAGCTTCTGCTGTGTTGGTTGCAGCCAAGTGACAGTACCATCCCGACCCCACAACCTTCACCCAACCCTGCTGCCAACAGCCTAAGGCAACACAGAGGGGCTTTCTCTGGGCCCCAGGGCAGGGGAGAGTGGAAGGTGCTGGAAAGCCCCTCTCTGCTTGTTTCCAGGGCTCTTATTGGGTCAGTCCTGGGGCCAGGGCAAAAGAGGAAATAGGTATCCAGGCGCTGGGATTCAACTCTCTCTCTGAAGGGTAGAATGTATGGAGAGGCGGGTGGCTTAAGGCTCTTCCAGGACTGCTAGAGTCTGCTGCTGCCACACAGGTGCTCTGGCTGCCACTGGCTTTGGCTCCATCTTCAGCAGCAAGCAGCAGACAGCAGGGTCACGTCCTGTGCTCTCTGGGAACCTGCCGGGCCTTCCTTGTCTCACTCTACACTGGTGCTCAGGGTCCCAGGTTGCTCTGCCCACCCGCTCTGGTCCTTGGCCCCTAACCCAACAGCGTGGTCCTTCCTTCCTGCTGCCTGGAGATCCTTGGTTTTGACTTATGCTTCCTCCCTCTGGGGCCTGGCTGCTGGGCTGCGGGGTTCAAAGTACCCACCTTTGAAGGCCCTCTGCTGGTCAGACTGTACAAGCCGTGTTTCTGCCAGACTGTCACCCATGCCCCACATTGCTCTTTCCGGGAAGCATTAAACTTGGAATCATGATTTGAGCATCCCAGCCTCTTCTGTCTGCTTATTGAGCTGAGTCCTCCTCCTGTCCTCCCCACCCTGACACCCACCTGGGGATGGGGACTCATGCACCGTGGCGGGAGGCAGAGGCTGGCTCTCCCGAGTTGGGATACAGCATCCTGGGAAGAGTACAAGCCTTGGAGGCAGTGCCCTGGCTGAGCCCACAACCTGGACAGTTGCATACCCTGCAGCTGCTGTAACAAAGGACCACAGCCTGGCTGCTGAAAACAACAGAAATGTGTCCTCTCCCAGTTCTGGAAGCCAGAAGTTCAAAAGCAAGGGACAGGCAGGGCCTCACATCCTCCTACAGTTCTAGGGGCGAGTTCTTCCTGCCTCTTCCAGCTTCCTGAGACCCCCGGGAATTCCCTGGCTCAGAAAGCATCAATCCAGTCTGTGCCTGCTCTTTCTTCACAGGTGTGCCTCAAGTCTCCCTCCCTTTTCCTGATAGAACACTTACCATTGGATTTAGGATACACCCTAAATCCAGGATGCTCTTCTTTTGAGATCTTTTTTTTTTTTTTGGTGCCGGGGATTGAACTCAGGTCCTCGAGCTTGCGAGGCAGGAGGCAGAACCACTGAGCTAAATCCCCGGCCCC
Source organism: Heterocephalus glaber (assembly GCF_053883595.1). Lineage (NCBI taxonomy): Eukaryota > Metazoa > Chordata > Mammalia > Rodentia > Bathyergidae > Heterocephalus > Heterocephalus glaber. Next base: position 3,464,674 of record NW_028258173.1, on the reverse strand, counting down.
TTCTCTTGAGATCTTGAACTTAATTATACCTGCAAACACTCTATTCCAAGTAAGGTCACAATCACAGCTACCTGAGTATAAGACTTGTCTTTTTGGAGGATGTAATGCACCTGACTGTAACAGCCTTTAGGCTTGAATACACTCACCAACAGCCCCTTTACATCTGAGCGGTGAAGGACAGATGTTTCTCCTTCTTTTTATTGCGGGCCAACTGGGTTAGCAGCCAGGCCCTCCTCCAACTTCCAGCAGCCAGCACGGAAGTGGGAGCCAGCAGGCTGGCAAATAGCTGGCTTCCTGCCTTTGCCTGGCCCTGGGTAGGTCCACGTGGTCATGCTCAGCCTTGGGCTGTGGCCAGACACTGCAAACCTGCTGTCTGTGAGACAAAGAATAGGTTCCCACCTCCACAGAGCTGAGGCCACTGGGCATAGATGGGTTTGCCCTGCAGCTGGGAGTGGGTCAGAGAGCATTTCCCACAGGTGCCTAGAAGGGATGAGTCAGGACCACCAGATGCCACTGACTGCCTTTCTCCTGACAGTCACTTGGCCCATGTACATGGTCCCACTGCTGCTGGCCTAGCCACCACAGGAAAGGAGGCACCATTGGGTCCATTTGGTGCCCCTTTTGATGCCCCTCATTCTGTGGGCTCTTCCCTTCCCCATTCTTTCATGCTGGCATTTACGCTCCTCCCACTCTTTCTCCACACATTTACCTTGGTCCTGCTTTGTGGCAGCCCCTGTGCTAGGTGCTGGGGAAACAGTGACAATTCAGGAATGGCCTTTCAGAGAACTTTTCCTGGATTTTAGCTTCCAACAGGATATGGACACCCAGTCTTCTCTGAATTGCATGCTCGGTACCAAGTTGCTTGCTCCATCTGATGCCTTCCCCAGGCAGTTTACTTCCACAGGGTCCGGCCTTGTTTCCTATCTCCAGCTAGTGAGAAATTGGCTACCTCTGGAAAAACACTTGGTTGCATCTCAAATATTAGTGTTTTAGCAAAAGGAGTTAGAAACAGTTGATGACTCTGCCAAAAGAAAGAATTGCTTATATTAGGAGTGTCCAGAGTCTGTGTAGCCAGTGGTGGGATGAAGAGGTTACAGCTGACCCTAATCCTTGGGGATAATTGTCCATAGGGCTCACCACAAAAACAGTGCGTGATGATGGAAAACTGACTTTCCTGAGCCATCATGGTAAGTAGGACGAAATGAGCCATTCTTACTAAGACCATGAATAAAGCTGAGAATGTCACAGAAAACAGTAAGTAAAACAAGAGGTCTCTGAATACAAATGCATGGAGCTGGATCCCTACCTCATGCCATATACAAAATTAACTCAAAATGAATCAAAAGAGCCAAATGTAAGAGCCAAAGCTATAAAGTTCTTAGAAGAAAGCCTAGGCATAAGTCTCCATGACCTTGGATTAGGCAATGGCTTCTCAGGTATGTCTGACATCAAAAACAGGAAAAAGGAAAAGAAAAAAAAGTGCATATCACCAAAATTTTAAACCGAGGTATTTTAAAAGACACTATTAAGAAAGTGCAAAGACAATCAAGAAAATGGGAATAAATATTTGCAAATTACAATCTAGAATCAATAAAGAACTCTTGCAATCCAATAATAAAAAGACAAATTGGGGCCAGGGATTTAGCCCAGTGGCACTGTGCCTACCTCAAGCACAAGGTCCTGAGTTCAATCCCTGGTACCAAAAAAATAAAATAAAAAAAGACCAATAATCCAATTAAAAGTAGGCAAAGGATCAGAAGAAACATTTTTTTCAAGGAAGATATACAAATATCCAATACACACATGAACAGATGCTTAACATTGGTAGCCATCAGGTAAATCCATAGTGAGCTGTAACTTCACAGCCAGTAGGATGGCTCTAACCAGGAAGACAGTCAGCATTGGTGAGGACATGGAGAGAGACAAGTGGAGCCCTCAGGCAGTGCTATCCCGAAGGTAAAATATCCAGCCTCTTTGGAAAACAGTATAGAAGTCTTCAGTATTCTAATCATAGGGCTATACCCAACCCAGCTCTTCTGCTCCCAGGTATATATCCAAAAGAAGCAAGAGCACATATATACATGCAAACTTGTAGATGGATGTTCATAGCAGCATTATTAATAAAAAAGTGGATGCATTCCAAGTATCCATCAGCCAATGAATGGACAAACAAAATGTGCTATATCTATGGAATGGAATGTTATTCAGCAATAAAAAGGAATAAACTACCAATACATGCTACAACAGGGATGAACCTCGAAAATGTTATCCTAAGGGAAAGAAGCCAGCCACAAAAGACCATAGATTAAATGACTTCACTTATGTGAAATATCCAGGATAGGGGAATACATACAGACAGAAAGTAGACTTGGGCTTTCCAGGGTCTAGGGGTGGGGAGAATGGGGGAAATGAGCATTGGGTACTAATGGATTTGCAGTTTCTTTTTTGAATGATGGAAATATTCTAAAAATGATTAAAGTAGATTTTACATTCTGGGATTATACTAAAAACATTGAATTGTCACTTTAAGTGGATGAGTTATATGGTATATGAATTATATCTCCATGAGACAGTTGTGAAAACAAACTAAACCCCCAAAATCAAGTACTCTCACCCTTCTCTGGAAGCCCCTGAGTTGTAACTTTTAGGGCCAGGGGCCAGAGGCCATTGAGGTAGAATGGGAGTGTCAGGGTTAGTTCTTCCAAGAACATTATTCAATAAGCATTTTAGAATCAACTGATGAGTGAGATCACTCAAGCCCAAGAGGCTGACTTGGGTGCCAGGGGAAGCATTCCAGAAGGAACGAGTAAGTGAGGGCCATGCCTTTCTTGCTGAAATCTTTCACAGCTGTGTAAAGACCGGAAAGGCCTGGTGACCTCAAGTGCACCCCACCTCGGCAGGCTGCAGGCTCCGGCCCGTGCAAAGGCTTGATGGAGCACAGCCCATTCTCATTGTGCAGATGGCCAGGTGAGGGCTAGGAATTTCCACATGCTCACATGGGCCGGATGATTTGAAAGCTTTTCTGCCTAGACAGAGAAAATGCCCCTCCAACCATTCAGTCGAGATGCCACTAAGTTAGCTATCCATGAAGCTTGAGATCCTACTTACTAAAGATATGCAACAGGAACACTCACGATGTGTGGACATCTCACAGTAGAGTCACTGCCAACTTTATGTGTTTTTTTTTTTTTTGGTACCGGGGATCGAACTCGGGACCTTGCGCTTATGAGGCAGGCGCCAGAACCACTGAGCTAAATCCCCGGCCCAACTGCCAACTTTAAATAACTATGCGTGCTCCATCCAGGGAGATCAAAGAAGACAAGATTGAGAGTTGTGGCAGAGAACTTTAAAAATAATCAAAAAGAACCAAATGAAAAACTCCAGAAGTGAAAACTAAATGAATGAAAATAAGAACTTGATGGATGAGTACAACAGCATATAATACAAAGCTGAAGAGAAAAATCAACAAATTACAAACTAGAAGATAAACCAGAAGAACATGAAGGGTGATTGAAAAAAGTTTAAATTTTAAAGATATATTACAGTAAAAGACACACTGGCATTAATGCCTTCCCTTTGAACACACTTATCCTTCTTGCCGCTTTCTGAAGCAGTTCTGGGAGTTCTCTTTTGTAAGTGTCTTTAGCTGCACTGTCACGGCTGCCTTAACATCTTGAACTGATGCTAAACATTCCCTTTCCATGGTCATTTTTATTTTGGGGAAGAGCCAGAAGTCATATGGTACTAGATCCAGTGACTAAGGTAGATGAGGACAGACTGTAATGTTTTTTTATGAGCCTGCTTTTTTGTTGGATGGCACCCAGCAGCAGCACCCACCATCATCCTTTGATAACACTCTGTATATCCAGAAAGAAGGGTGAGAAACAAAAAGGTGTAAAATACAAGGCAGAAGACACAATCTGCACAAAAGTGATGTTTCAGGAAATCCCAGTCTTGATGTATAAAAACTTGCCACCAAATGTAGCAAGTGCTCTGAGGCCAAAGAAAGACAAAGACAGATCTAAGATTGCACAAAGTACAATTGTTTGGAGGCTTTGGACAGAAATGTGTCTTGGGTGGCACAGAGATAGGTGAATCCTCACACCCCAGGCAGAAGGAAAGGGTTTATATGTGAAGCTAGACAAAGGTGGGCTCAAAAACTAGTAACATGTCTAAAGTCAGTTAAAAAACAGTCTGTGCATCAATGGTCACACACTACTCTCGGCTGAAGGTCTTAATGTTTGTCTTTGTCCTGTAGGGGTTGGGATGTGTGTCATGGCCACCCAGCAGGCAAAATGATGGTTATGGCCAAGAAGGCTGCAGTCTCATCAAATTGGATCCCTATAAGTGTCAATAAGAAAGTCCAACATTTATGTGATTCAAGTCCCAGAAGATGAAAAGAGAGAAAAAAGCAACAGAAACAATATTTGGAGATAAAATTGCTGAGAAATCCACCACATTGATCAAAGTCACTAAGGAACAGATTTAAGAAGCCCAGTGAATACCAAGCAGAGCACTGAGCATGGACCATAGTAGTATAACCATTAAGAAATTAAAGACAAAACATTTCCCCCTCTTTCTTACAAACACGGTGAAAGGAAAATTCTGTCTCTCAAAGGGACTATGATAAGTATGACAAAGTGATCTCTCAACAGAAGGGGCAAAAGCCAAAAGACAGCAGAGTGGTATATTCAAAAGGCTGCGAGGGCTGGGGATTTAGCTCAGTGGTTTCGCCGCTTGCTGCACAAGCTCAAGGACCTGAGTTCGATTCCCCGGTACCAATAAAAAAAAAAACAAAAAAAAAACAGGCTGCAAAAATAACTCTCAATCTAAAGTTTGATTCCCAATAACAACAAAGATATTTGCAAAGAAACAATATTGGTAAGGTAATTCCAGAGGGAAGGTAGAGATATAGGAATGAAAGAGAAACAAGAAAAGTGCTACATTTGGTGGTAATTCTAAATGAACATAACCTGTAAAAAAAAATCATAGTCTTGGAAAACTTCTAGGAAGATCATCAAAATGTTAAATATAGAGTTACCATGACTCAGAAATCCCACTCTTCAGCACATTCCCAAGAGGAATAAAAACACGCTCTCACACAAAAGCTTGTACACTAATGTTCAAAGCAGCATTTTTCATAATAGTAAATGGGTGGAAACACCACAAATATCCATCAGCAAATGGATTAATACATAAAATGTGATGTACCTGTACAATGGAATACTATTTGTCAATAAAAAGAATGTGTCATAGATGCTTGCTACAGCCTGGATGAACCTCAAAACATTATGCTGGCAAAAAAAGCCAGTTACAAATGTCCACATATTGTATGATTTCATTTATGTGAAATATCCAGAATAGATAAATCCATAGAGACAGAAAGTAGCTTAGGGCTTCCTAGAGGTTGGGGGTGGGGTATTGGAGGGGAGAGACTCCAGAATGACTACTAATAATGACTACTAGTGACAAACTACTCCAAAATTAGATTGCAGTCACAGTTGTACAACTCTGTAAATATACTAAATACTATTGAACTGTGCACTTTGAATGGATGAATTACATTACATGTAAATAATATCTCAATGATGCCATTTAAAAAATAATGTCTTTGGAGGTTTAAAATATCTACGGTCAGGGCCAGGGATTTAGCTCAGTGGTTTCACCGCCTGCTGCGCAAGCACAAGGACCCGAGTTCGATCCCCGGTACCAAAAAAAAAAAAAAAAATTAAATAAATAAAATATCTACAGTCAAAGATTCCAGGAGGTGGCAGAGTAGAAAGCAGCCAGGATCTATCTCCCCATTTAGGCAACTGCACTGTAGAGTCCATGTGTTGGAGCCATTGTGGCACTCTAGAGTCTACAAAAGGGTTGAAGCTCTTTAAGGAAGACTGAGATCCTAAGTTGTGCTTAATTTGTGTCAATTTCAGCTCAGCACAGCAGCAGCTACCTGCTTCCAACTCCATCTCCATAACAGGTAATTGTCCACACACTCTTGGAGCAGATGCCATTAGTTTATGGGAATCAGGGTGAACAAAGAGGACCTTGTCCTCCAAATAGTAGAATCCTAGAAGGAGAAAAGGGAAAGAAGAGGCAAAGAGAATATTTGAAGAAACAATGACTGAAAACTCCTCAAATTTGACTAAGGACGTGAATATAGCATCTAAGAACTTAACACATTCTAAGACAAACTCAAAGAAACTCACACTGAGACACATCATTAAAAAACTTTGAAAAACCAAAGATAAAGAGTCTACCTTGAAAGAAGCAAGAGAGAAACAACTTGTCACATACAAAGGACCCTCAATAAGATTACTAGCAGATTTCTCATCAGAAACATTGGAAGCCAGTAGCCAGTGGGATAATATAGTCGATAATATATGCTAAAAGAAAAAAAAAAACAACCTGTAAACCACACTAACTGTATTTAATAAAACTGTCTTTCAAAAGTGAGAGAGAATTTATGATATTCCTAGATTAATAAAACTGAGGGAGTTTGTTACCACCAGACGTGCCCTGCATGGAATGTTCAAGGGAATTCTCTCCAGTGAAACAAAAGCACACTAGACAATAACTGGATGCCACCACAAGAAATTAAGATCTCAGTAAAGGCAAATACATGGGAAATTACAAAAGACGGTCTATTTTAATAATGTTTGGTTTTCTATGTAATTTAAGAGACTAATGCATTTTAAAAATGATTAGTCTATAAGTTAGTATGAGTATAATTTTGTAACTGCACAGCTTTCTCACATAATCTAAGACACTAGTGCATTTAAAAGAATTATTAGTATTCGTTTTTTCAACAGAATGTATAAGCATATAATTTTGTGGCCTCAACAACTGAAAGTGGGAGAGGGAGAGAGCTGTAAAGCAGTAGAGTTTTCGTATGTTTTTAAAGGTGGTACAAATTCAAATTAGAGTTCTTATAACTTTAATATTTTAAATAAAATCCCCATAACCATAGAGAAAACAGCTATAGAATGTACACTAGAGAGGTGAGAAAGGAATTGAAACATTTCATTAAAAAACTCAACTAAACACACAAAAAGACAGTAATGCAAAATATAAGGGACAAAAATCTACGTCATATGGGAAACAAATAACAAAACACAGAAGTAAACCCTGCCTTGTATTTTGCATGTAATGGATTAAACTCTCCAGTCAAAAAACAGTGATTAGTTGAATGGATATACTATGCTTCCACTCTATGCTGTCTACAAGAGACTCACTCTACATCTAAAAACACAAAAAGTTTCAAAGTGAAAGGATGGAAAAAGATATTCCATGCAAACAGTAACCAATAGAGGGCAGGGTGGCTATACTATCAGGAAATAAACTTCACAAGAAAAATATTCTCAGACAAAGAATTATAAACATTCATTTATCAGGCCATCAAAAATATTTGAAGCAAAAACTGAGAGGGGAGAAATGGACAGTTCTACAATAGCTGGAGACCTCGAACCTTACTTTCAATAAAGGAAAGAACAACCAGGTGAACGATAGTAAGGAGACACAAGACTCAAGCGCTGTAACTGACTGACTAGATGGATGAACCAGCAGTACCAGCAGTACACATATTCTTCTCAAGTGCATGTGGGACATTTTCCAAGGCAGACCACATATTAGGTCACAAGTTAGGCCTCAACAGATTTTTAGAAAGTACCTTCTCTGACCACAAATGATGAGGGTAGAAATCTATAACAAAATAAAGATGGAAAATGTCACAGAATTGTGCAAATTCACAAAACACTTAAACAACCAATGGACCAAAGAAGGGAAATTAGAAAATAGAGACAAAATAAAAGCACAATAAACTAAAACTTACGGGATGCAGAAAAACAGCGCCAATGAAGAAGTTCATAGCTGTATACGCTTATGTTAGAAAATGAGCAAAGTAGCCAATCATTGACCTGTGTTAGCTTTGCATTATTGTAATAAATCTCTGAGCTACGCAGCTTATAAAGAGCAAAGGTGTATTTTGGCTCAGGGTTTGGAGGGTTTCATTGGCCCTGTTGCTCTGGAGGCAGCACACATTGAGCAAAACCCTCACCTCATGGGCAGGAAGCAGAAGAGACAGGGAGAGGAAGAAGAGAGCTGGGTACCCATAACCCAAAGGCCTCCCACTAGGCCCCACCCCTTAGGCTTCACGAGCTGGGGACCAGAGCTTCCCCACATGGGTTTTTGGGGGACCTTGTAGACCCAAACTATAGCACTAACTTTACAACCTGATGAATCAGAAGCAGAATGAATTAAACCCAAAGTTAGCAGAAGTAAGACAAGCAAGATTAGAGTAGGAAAAAATAAAATAGAAAAACAACAGTGAAAATCAATAAAACCAAAAGTTGGTTCTTTGAAAAGAGCAACAAAACTGACAAATATTTAGCTGGATGGGCCAAGAAAAAAGAGGAAAGATTCCAATTACTGAAATCAGAAATGAAAATGAGGACTTTACTACTGATACTACAGAAATGAGAGGGATTATATGACACTACTATTCATAATTATATATCAACTAATTAGATAAGCTAGATGAAATGGTCAAATTCCTAGAAACAACAAACCTATCCAGACTAACTCATGAAGTAATAGAAAATCTGAATATACCTGTAATTAGTAAGGAGATTGGATCAACGATAGGAACAAAATAAAACAAAAAATGGAATAACAATGGTTGGTGAGGTCATGGAGAAGTTGGAATCCTCACAAGCTAGCATTAGGAATGTAAAATGATGCAATCACAGTGGAAAACAGTAAGGAAGTTCCACAAAAAGCTAAACATAGAAATACCATATGATTCAGCAATTTTGCCTCTGGGTAGACACTCAAAGGAACTGAAAGCAGCATCTCTAAGAGATATCTGTGCACCCTAGTTCATAGTTGCACTGTTCACAATAGCAAAAGCTGATCTGTTAATGGATGAATAGGTAAGCAAAATGTGGTGTATGTGGACAAGGAAATATTATTCAGCCTTAAGAAGATAGGCAATACTGATATAGGCTATGATAGATCAATCAGAGGACATTCTGCTAGGTGAAATAAACCACCAAAAGTCTGATTCCACGTACGTAAGGTACTTAGAATGTCAAAATCATTGAGACAGTAGGAGTTGTGATTGCCAGGGCCGGAGAGAGGGAGGTAGGAGATACTGTTCATGACCATGGAGCTTCAGTTTACTGGCATGGAGATGGGGGTAGATGGCAACAAAAGGGTTAAAACTCTAAACCACCAAAGTCCTGTGCTGTTGTGATCCTGCCTAGCACGTAACGGGCAGCCATGAGGAGCTGAACTATCGCTGACTAGAAATAACATAAGATAAAAATAAACAGAAGACCTATTCATCCCCTCAGTGAACCCCAATCCATCCTCTCTCAAAGAGTAAAGGTATAGATATCCTTATCTAAAGTAAAGGGGCTTCTATGGACAGAAGTAAGTAACGTTGTCAGTTTGCAACTCTGATGTACAACTTCAGCTATAATGCAGGTGTTCCTGGAAGATTAACGCGGAACAAGATGCCCCGGGAAGTGCGTTTCTGAGATAGCGACATTTGCCAACTCATACTCTTTGTCAAATTTTTAATCATATCTCCCCGGAGTCCTCTAATCTGAATGAACTCTCATCTTTTCTATATTCCTTTACTGTTCATAAATCCTTTCGCTGCCCCTACCACCAGCCCTCCATACACCACCTGGCATGACCCCTCACACTATGAATGCATTTAATACTACTGATCGTGAGTTTGTTCCTGTGGCTGCTGCCTCGGGATCCACTTGTAGGGTTGACATAGTTGTTTCAACAACATCATCCCTTGGGGCTGGGAATTTAGCTCAGTGGTTTCGCTGCCTGCTGCACAAGCACGAGGACCTGAGTTTGATCCCTGGTACCAAAAAAAAAAAAAAGTCATCATCCTGTGTCAACTTTGGCCTGGTTAAAATTTCTCTTCCCTAGTATTATAAACCATTGTTCCTCACCACACTGGCCCAAACCCAACACCCCACGGTGCTGATCACAGTCAAACCCAAGGGGCAGCACAAATCAAGGAACTAAGTTCCCCTTTTGGTGTGTGTCTTAGTTACTTTTCTTGTTGCTGAGATAAAATACCCATCACCTGAGGTTAAGGGAGAAAATACTTATTGTAGCTCATAGTTTGTAGAGAATTCACTCCATAGTTCACTGGCTCCAAGGCAGGGTGGTATGGCAGAGCGGTATCACAGAGGAGAAACAATTCATGGCAGGTAGAAGGCAGCGAAGCAGCAAAGAAGCAGCAAGTGATGACAGTGGCCCTCTTTCTGTCTCTTATGTTTTACCCAGACTATATGCCCTTAGGGCAGTAAGCACTCACACCCAGGGCTTCCCTTTATCCACACCCAAAACTAAGCCAAACCAAGCAGTGGACTAATTTAATAATCACACACCCTTGATCCCAGCATCACACACTCTAGATCCAACCACCTCTGAAAAAACCCCACCTATGACTACATGAGGCTTTGCGGGGACATCTAGACACAAGCCATAGCAGTGTGTTTTCTTTAAACCAGGATTCTATGGCCCTGCCAGGAGGCTGAAGAGATACATTGGTTTCCTCAAATACGGGCACAGTCCTCTGGGGCCTCTCTCTGTCTCTGCCTCTGTTTCTCTTTCTGTCTGTCTGTCTCTGTCTCTCTGTTTTCCCTCTCTCTGTCTCTGTCTCTTCCCCCCCCCTCCTTTATCTGTGTGTGTGTGTGTGTGTGTGTGTGTCTCTCTCTCTCTCTGATTTTTCTCCATCTGTCTGTCTCTCCCTACCTCCTGGTTGAACACCCCACCACCTCTGGACTTCCTATCAGCCCTGCTGGGTGCCCTTCTCTGGGATCTGTAGGTGGTTCCCTGCTTCTGCTATGTCCCTTCTCTGTGTCTCACCTGACTCTACACCTGCCCCTATACCTCTCCTCCCCGTCAGGGCTGCTTGCAAGAGTGACCATCCTGGCCAGAATAAAGTGGATTCAGGTTAAGTGAGAGCCATGAGGATGTTTGCTGGTATGGGGAAGTTTCTGCAAGAGAGACACCTGGTCACAGATCAGACACTTAGGCACCTGCTGTCTGCCAAGATAAAGAAGTATCCCAGGTAAGGCCAACCACAAACACCTACAGTCCCCCAGGCAGCCCTGTCAGGCCAAGGCTGGGAGGTATCACCACTCCTCAGAGAGGCGGAGACCAAATTAAAAGCCACCACTGAACAGTGCGCTGGAAAATGGCTAAGGTGGTAACTCTCATGTCATTTGTGTTTATCACAATAAAAATTTTATTCAGCATGTCTTTTTTTTTTTTGGTACTGGGGATCAAACTCGGGTCCTTGCGCTTGTGAGGCAGGCGCCAGAACCACTGAGCTAAATCCCTGGCCCCCACAATAAAAATTTTAAAAGAAGACAGGAGGGGGAGAGGTGAATGGCTGTTGGAGCTGGGCAATTAGTACATTTGTGTTTTAAATGCTATATAATACATTTTTGTGAAGTGCATATGTAATCTTTTTTATGCAAAAAACAAGTGAGCATGAAAAGCTATCCCTCTCTATCATTATGGAAAAATATTCAAATAGAAGCTTGTTATTTTAGCTCAAAAATAATATCCCTTGGATAAAATTTTATATATATATAATTTAAATATTCACAACAACTTCGAGATAGTACATAAGTCTGGAGGAGGGTTGTGGCAGATTGTATTTTCTGAACAAGGCCACAAAAAATATCTCCCAACCCACAGGTTCATTTTACAACATGACTGTGACATTTGTCCCACACAGAGGTGGACATCTGTGTTTCCTTCCCTGGAAGGCGTGTGGCTCGTGACACATCCATGATGCCACCTCGTTTCCAAGGTCAGGCCCATGCTCTAGTTCTTGGAACACCACCCTTGCCACCAGCCTCCGCGTCCAAGCAGCCACCTGGGAAAGCAACGCGCAAGGGCATCACAAGTGTGTCAGGAGACAGCTCCGGCTTGGGTTCCAGGCTGTGGCCAGTGTCCATGACCAGGCTCGTGTAGGCAGCATTCAGATGACTTTAGGCTCAGCCCAAGGCCACTCTCCCGGCCTTTGGCGCTTCCCAGGGGAGGCCCCAGACATCTTGCCACAGAGGCAAGAGGTCACTTCCCAAGCTCCTAACCCACAGAATCTGTATGTATAATGAAAAGGTGGTTGTTTTCTACCACTAGGGAGATTGCTTTATTCTGCAAATAATAAATGTAGGGGTATATGGCATTTAAGTGTGGCAAGGTGCATGCATTCTCCTGGAAATGAGTAAAAATGCCGAATCATTTCCAGTTACAAACTTTATTTGTGTTTGTGTTTGTGTGGAGAAGATGGCTGGGGTCGTGTCTGTCACCAGACGTGGAGTTTTCGAACGGGAGCAAAATTTCATGAACCAAATTGTTTGTAAACAGAAATGTTCGTGACCCAAGGTGTTACTGTATTTGACTTTGATACACATGTTATAATCTCTAGGGTTACTGTTAACTAATAGTAAAAGAGTACATTTCATCCAAGCTAATGGTAGAAAGGGGTGGCATAATAAAAAGCATTCAGTCTTTCAAAAAGGCAAAAATGGAGAAAAACAGGAATACAGATTAAGGAGGAAAGATATAAAGCACTTAGTAAAATGGTAGATTTAAAACTGGATATATTTCATTAAGTGTACGTGGACTGATTGCTCCCATTAAAAGGCAAAGATTTGAGGGCCAGGGATTCAGCTCAGTGGTTCTGCTGCATACTGCGTGAGTGTAAGGTCCTGAGTTCGATCTCTGGTACAACAACAACAACAACAACAAAATTAAAAAGGCAAAGATTGTCATACTGGGCACAAAATCCATCTATGTACTAAAGATATCTTAAAGAGAAATATAAAAAGATAAAAGTAAAATGATGGGGTAAGATTTACCTTATGCATGTTGAGTAAAAGGAAGCTGTTGTAGTTATAGTATTAGTCCCAGTGGATATGAATGCATAAATCATCACCAGGCACAAGGTCAGCCCATAGGAAGGTACAGGGCAAACTTAAAGTTTCCATTCAACTAATAACACCCTGGAAACAGGTAAGTAAAGGAAGGGAAATAAGTGCAAACATCATACGCATCTCTCTTCACAACGGATAGAATGATTAGATTAAAAAATCAACCACTATATGGAGGAGTTGAACTGTACGATGAGAAAATTTAAGTTAATAGGGATGCACAGAATGCTGGGCACAGAGTACACAGCCTTTTCAGATGAGCGAGGATTGTTTTAAAAAGCTGACCACGTCCTAGTCGTGAAACTTAATTTCAGTAGATTGAGTCACACAAAGTATATTCTCTGGCTGCAATTTAAATTTGCTTAAAATCAATAACAAAAAGTAAATTGGAATATTCTTGTATGTCTGGAAGTTAAGAAGTATATTTCTGGGCCAGGGATTTAGCTCAGTGGTTTCAGGGCCTGCCTTACAAGCGCAAGGTCCCAAGTTCGATCCCCGGTACCAAAAAAAATAAAAAATAAAAATAAAAAAGAAATATATTTCTAAATATCCTATGGAATAAAAAACCATAAAAATAGAATATATCTGAATTAATTATAGTAAGAAAACTGCACGTCAAATCTTGGGAGAAAGGCAGGGATAGCTCACCTGGCAGATGGTGCAGAAGGGCCGGAGTTCAATCCCCAGCACTGAGGAAACAAACAAAGCTTAGGAATATGACTAAAGCCATGCTTTTGTTCTAGTATCCCAGAGATGAAAGGCTGAAAAATCAATGAAACAAACAACCATTTTAAGACATTAGGGAAAAAACCAGCAAATTAAACCCAAAGAAAGTGAAAGACACAACAAAGGTTTAAGGGAAAAGTTAATAGGAAAAAAGCATAAAATAAATATCATTACAGATCCTCTAGACATGAAAAATAAGTGAATAATAGGAATAATTTTATGCAGCTCTATTTGAAAAATGAGATTAAAAAGATACTTTTTTTCCCCCCCAAAATATAACTTCCAGTTGTTAATACAGGAGAAAAAAGCTCTGAATAGTTTTTCAAATATGAAGTGGCATTTGTAATTAAAAAGCTTTCCTCAAAACAAACTTCTTAGTTCTGATTATCTTCTGAATAAAATTTACCAAGTGGTTATGGAAAAGTAACCCTAATCCTGCACAAACTCTTCCAGAAAAGACAAAAGAGGACTATTTTCCAGCTTAAATGAAGCAATCATAATCTTGATTCCAAAACTAGATGAGAAAATTGCAAGAAAGGAAAATTATAGGTCAGTCTCACTCATGAGCATAGAAGAACCCTAAATACCATACTAACAAACAGAAGCCAGTAGTAATAGAACAAAATTTCATGTCAGGAATAAACTGGGTTTATTTCAAGAATATAGGCTTCATTGTCATGGTAAAATCAGCATATCAAACCCAAATAAGGAATGAAGCTCATGTCATTATTTCTAGATGGATACAAAAACAAGTTTGATGAAATTCAATATCCACTTAGGAGTAAAGATTCAGGGTAAACTCAGCACAGAAGGGGATTTCCTTTTTAAATAAAAACTTATCCACAAAAACCCTACAACAAACATCACAATTAATGGTGAAATGTTGAAAGCCTTCCCTCAAAGACAGGGAGCAAGCCAAGGACTCCTGGTAGGACCCTTTAAATCGGCATTGGTTTGGAGGTGACAGCTGGTGTCAGAAGGAAAGAAAGGCAATAAGGATTGGAAAGGAAGAAATAAAACCGCCACTATTCATAGTTGACATGTACTATGGAGAATCCCCAAGAATCTACAGGTGGATTACTAGAATTAGTTGTTAATGAATAAAAAGTCAAAATATAAAAATCATTTCACGAGGTACCAGCAGAAAATGACATTTAAAAACAGATACTGAGGGCCAGGGATTTAGCTCAGCGGTTTCGACGCCTGCTGTGCAAGCGCAAGGACCCAAGTTTGATCCCTGGAACCAAAACAAAACAAAACAAAACCAGATACTGAACTGGGCATGGCAGTGGACACCTGTGATCCCAGCACTTGGGAGGCCAAGACAGCAGGATTGCTATGAGTTTGAGGCCTGCCGGGGCTACATTACGAGTTCAAGTCTGACATGAACTACTTGACGAGATTGTGTCTTAAAAGCAAAAAGAAAAGCCAAACCAGATACCCAATCAGTTACAGTTGTTGCTTAACAAATCATATCAAAAACTCAGAGTTTAAAGGAGAGCTTTAATGCATTGTGGTCGGTGACTCTGGGACAGGCTGGTGGCACTTGGCTGGTGGGCTTTGGTGGGCTCATGTGGCTTCATACAGCTGACAGAGCAGTTGGCACTGGTTCACCCCGGCGAGGACCAGGATGTCAGGGCTCTCGGCTCACATGCTCTTTCACTCCGGGCTTCTTCACCCCATCCATGGTGACAACGCGGTCCTCCAACATGCAGGAGCAGACACACAAGATCTCTTGAGTCACATCACAGCCACTTCCCCCACACTCCTTTGGTCACAACCCAGAGATGGGGTGGGAAACAGACTTCTCCTTTGCCCAGGAGGAGGTACGGTCATGTCTAATCACAGGTGGGAATTACAGGACGCCATTTACCTGAGGCAAATCTACACTAGGTATGTAAGACCTCTGGTATCAGGAAGTTGGGTCTTAACACCTCAAGGAACTGGCAACACAACTGGATTCTCTATGTCTTTGACAAAGCTTTTCAGTCAAGACACACAGGCCGTGTGTGGAATATAGGCAGAGTTTATCGTAAGATGATAGAGTTTCAGAGCAAGAGAGAAAATCTACCTTCAAGGATGAGGGTAGGTGAGTGTGGTTTCAGGTTACATTTCTGTGATTAACTGGGTCTTCTAAAGCATGTCTTTTCCTTCCTCTGAGGTCATTGCTTTTGTGCAAATAAAATGGACTGGGTTGACCTACTTCAGAGAGAAGTAGGGCCCTGTTTACCCCATAAGTGGATGTCCTTGGAGATTTTTCTAGCCCTACACCCATGGTCTGGGCTTCATATGCATCCTGGACCTTAGCAGCACACTCAGAGGATGTTACATTCTCTTGAGCTAATGTTTGAAACCGCAACCTTTTGTGGATTTTATCTATAGCTAAGGGGGGAGAAAAGCATCATGTTTTCTTTGCTCATCATCAGGACTGCTAATGACTAACTCTCAGCCTAACACTCAAAAAAAATTATAGAGTCCAGATCTGTGGAGAAATACCCGAGAAGGATACAGGAGGGAACCCAGAGTGGGCCTGGGATTCGCAGACTACTACGGCATCCCTGGAACACAAGGCATCTTCTGCAGGAGCCCGGGGCTCAGCCAGGAGAGGGTACAGCCTGTGGGGACCATGGTCTCAGCTCAGCTTTGCTGAGGGTCCCCTAGGCAGCCGGAGGTTCAGAGGTGTGTTCATGCCCTGCCCCAGAAAAATACAGCAAAGTCCTGGGGTGCAAAACCCACCAGTGTAAAGATGGCAATTTTCCCCAATCTGGAATTCCAGTGATGTACACAAAATTCCAACAGAAATCCCCCAGAACCCCTGATCTGATTCTAAATGTTATGAAGGCGCAAGACCAGCCACGAATCTTGGAGAAGATCAAAGCAGCACGTCTCACTGTGCTAAATGTCAAGATTTATTTTAAAGCTACAGCATGAAGATGGTGGGATTTGCACAAAGATAACAAATACATAAATGGAATAGGAAAGAGAGCCCGGAGCAGACTTGAGCATGTCTGGCCTTCTGGGTTTCCAGAAAAGAGTGCTGTAGGGTTGTGGGTAAAAGACACCCTTTCCAATGATTTTGAAATGGGCACAGGAGAGGAAATATGAAAGTATTATATCTCCCAACCTCTTAGAGGTCTGATACGCTTATGGAACAAGGAGGCGGAAGAAGGAAAGGTCTGATTGGCTAGCATCAGGGGGACTTCCTTATTACACGGACTCAAGTGGACAGAACTCTTGCTTTTTTGTTTTTGTTTTGTTTAAAACAAACAACTGGCCTGTTTTGGGATCTGTCTGCTTCCTTAAAGTTTCAGATTGATGATGTGGCCCTTGTCATGAGAGACTCCCTTCGGGTTTGGTTGGGTCTGTGTGGGCCTGGGCCCTCAACAGTGACCTCCCAACCTTTTAGCTCAGAAATGTTTGTGCAATTTCAATAAAATAAGGAGAATGGCAAGGGTGGGAGCCCCGGGAGGTGTCTTTTCCACGGGAGTGGGGAGCAGCTGGCGGACAGGGGTGGGCAGGAGGGGCCCAGCAGGCATGGAGGGGCGGGAGGCAGGAGGCAAGAGCATGCGCCTGGGTACAGCCTCTGGGTAAGGCTGGGTGGTCACTACACAGCTCCTTTGCTTCATGTCCCTTTGCCGAGCACCTAGCGAAACGGCCATCACCTACTAACCGAGTCTGACGTCTCACAAGGCGGAAGACAAATTACAGACAGAAAGAAGGTTAAAGGGGAAATGTTTATTGGAAATATAAGAAGAAAAACAGCTCCTGGAGGTTTTCAGGAGGGATGCCAAGTGGGTCCTTCGTCTTGGTCTTACAGAGATGAGCAGAGAGCAGGCATTTTCTTTATTAATTGTCCAGTGATCTGTGGGTTTAGAACAACCAATTGGGGCTTAGGCCTTGTGACATAGGCTAAATAAAAGAAAATCAGCTACTCACTTGGGCCAGTTCCAAGGAAACTGGTTACTCTGCATTTTAAGTTTCTGGAAGTCCAGCCGGCAGTAGGGAGGGGTTATTGCCTAATTTAGCATATTCTACTGAATTTCTTTCTGGGAAGAAGGGTTCTTATCTGCCCATCCTTATCCTAACTTTCCACCCTTTTTCCTGTGTTGGCTTTTACATTTTTAAGCTTAACTAGTTGCATGGCTTGAATTAGCTCATAACTCAGACTGTGAGCTATATATTTTTTTTGTATCTAGCTGACTCTACATCATGGCCCAGCCCTTCCTGACTGCCTACTTACAAGCTAACTAACTTAAACTGTCTTGTATGCTAGGAACACTCTTTAATCTAAAGCAACACTTTCAAAGTTTGTTTGCTTTCTTTTGGTACTGCGGTGTCTTGGTTACTTTTCTCCTTGCTGAGACAAAATGTCTGACACCCAAAGTTAAAGGAGGAAAGTTTATTTCATCTCACAGTTTGTAGAGGGTTCAGTCCATTTTTGCTGGCTCCAAGGCAAGGTGGCATGGGAGAGGGGCCTGGGAAAGCAGGGAAGGCAGAAGGCAGCAAGTGACAGGAGCAAGTGACAAGTGACAACTCCCTTTCTGTCCCTTATATTCCCCGTGTAGAGCAACCTTAACCCTACCACGAACTGTGCCAAGACCATTTAGTAATCACACACCTTTGATCCCAGCGTCACACACTCTGGATCCAGCCACCTTTGAAAAGCCCCAACTATGACCACATGAACCTTCGGGGGACATCCAGACACAGCCATAACACGAGGATTGAACCCAGGGCCTTTACACTGAGCTACATCCCCAGCCTTTTCAACCTTTTATTTTCAGACTGGGTCTCACTAAGTAGGTAAGTTGCTCATGCTGGGTTTAAACTTTCAATCCTCCTGCCTTGGCCTCCCAGGGTTCAGGGCTCACAGGTGTGAGCCACCACACCCATCAGTTTGAAAGCTGTTAATGTGCTTTTGCTTTTGCCTGGCTGCTCTGAGGCACACACTTGAATGAAAGGAAAGTGGGATTTACTGCAGAGGGAACTCAAAGAGAAAGAAAAAGGTAATAGGATTTTGGAAAAAAACCCAAAACCTCATTCCTTGGAGGGGAGCCCGGTGCTTTGAGAGGTTTCCTTAAATATGGACGGTCCCTAGCTCATGACTGTTTGACTTAATAATTTTTTCCTCTTTATCATGGTGTGACAGCGCATCTGCTCAGCCATTTTGTTTCCTGTGTTCAGTAGTCACTGAATTGCGGGAGATACACAGCAGTGACAAGCTGGAGATTGTGCCGGATGGTTCTGCCTAGCTGAAGGCTGCTGTAAGTGTGTAGAGCACCTCCAGGGGAGGCTGAAGTAAGCTATGATCTGTAAATTGGCACTATGAAATGCATTTTTAATTTCCGATGGATCACCTGACACTAGGCTCTTCAGGGTGAAACACCGTGGTAAGGAGCATCTGCATTAACCTCCTCCGATGCCCTTCTCAGTTTAGATACAGAAACTTTAACAAATACCGAGAAACGAGAGGGCTGGGAGGCTGGCACACACCCAGAATCCCTGCCTTGCGAGGTGTGGCATGTGAGGCCCGTGCCACCCAATAGTCAAGAGGTGTAGGAGAGTTGGGAGTTCACCGATCCACGCCGGAGGGCAGTGGGCGAGAGGTCTGTGCTGTCGGGGGGAGGCTGAGGTTTCTGCATTTGATTTACTGTGGGGAGGGGCTGTGGCCCGGACGGGGTAAATTCAGGCGATCTTGGGCGTGTCCCCGAGTGGGCGATGAAGGGTGTGCGCCCCACTGTCAGGAGACCCACCTGGGAGCTAGGTTGGAATGCAAACTGTGTTTGAAGTTGAGGCGTGCTGCACAATAATATTGTTGCTTCCTTGAGGCTGGAGGCCTGTGGGGGAGAGTGAGGGTGATTTACAGGGGAAAAGCGCAGGCCCAGAGCCCAGTTTAATTTTCCTTGTCTCCTGTCTACCTATCTTTTCTATACTACTCAGTTCTACCTCACAGTCCCAACCATCACAACCTCACACTAACCGGACAGGAAAAGCGGAGGGCATGTCCCTTTGTTTGCAGACACCATCAGAACTGTACCCATCACTTCCCTTCTGGTCTCATAAACCCGATCTTATTCTCACAGCTTCTCTAAGCTTCATGGACTGCTGGAATGACAGCCACACAGTCACCTAAAATGTGGGGCTTCTATAACCAGAAGCAAGGGAAGGAAGGGATGCTGGGAATCTCTAGCAGTTTCTGCCCACGCTCTTCGGCATGTTAGCAACCATACCCGGGGAGCAGGGAAAGCCTGCTCACATGCCTCCCGCTTCTGGCTCCTGGGGCATTGTGGGAGGCTGAGAAAAGCAAAGACAGTAGGTGTAACCCAGCAATTCTACTCTGGGCATGGCTGAAGGGCAAGTAAATGAGGTCACCTGCAACACAAAGCTGGTGGCCCAGGTAGGTCCCAGCCTGCCCTGTAACCAGCAAGGCAAAATCGAATTTTAGAAGTTATTTTTTTCTTTTCTTTTAGAGATAAGCAGCTCCTGCAAACTTCCTCCTGCTCAGAGCATAGCCATAGCCATCATGCCCTCCTCTCCTCGGCCTAGATAAGCAAAAATGAATGTGCAGATGCTGGCCCCAGGGGTTGAAGTCCAGGGGAGGTGAACAAGCCTGGTGCTACACCACATTGGGTTCCTCCTCTTGTCTGTTCTTTGCTATAAAGACCCTTGCACACCTGGGAATGGGGAAAAGGCAATTTGAGGCCAAAGAGGCCCTTCCATTTCCTTGGTGCTAGCTTTGAATAAGGGCTTTTCCCACCCAAAATAAATGTCTTCCTTTGGTTTGGTCAGCGGCGAGCAAACCATCCTGAGCCTATGGACCCATGTGGCCAGTTACACCAAAGTTCAGCTGTTCAGAACCACCTGGTGTCCTACTCTGGTGCTGGCAGAGCTCAGAACAGTTGAGAGTCTGCCAGGATCTGGCTTTGTGACAGGCAGAGTAGTGTAGATTCATAGGAAGGACTGCCAGATTTACCAAATAAATACACAGAGTTCCAATTCAGTTTGGATTTTAAATAAACAAGGAATGTGTTTTTAGTATCAGCATGTCTGTGTCCCATTCATCATTTATTTGGAATTCAAATGTAACTGGGTGGTCTGTCTTTTATCTGGAAACCCTACAAGCCTAGGGTTGTAGGGGCTCAGGCAGGTCTCAGAGGAGTCTGGAGGCCCAGTTGGAGCCAGTGGAAGCTCAAGGCAGGTACAGGGACCTGCAGGCATGGTCTGATCCCCAGAGAGATAAGAACCCACAGTGACCACCCAGAGACCACTAAGTCCCACTCTTCTCTGTGCAGAGTGACCTTCCCCTTTCTGCTCCCTAACATCAGAAGCCAGCTCTCTGGAAAGAAGCATAGGAGACGGGACAGAAGGGAAGCCTGGCATATATTTCCCCAGACACTGAGCATTACCCTAGTGTCCTTCAGAGTGTCCCTCAAACTGCATTTAACTTGGGTAGGATGAAGATAAAAAGAATCACTTATTTCTTTTTATTGCTGAACCACAGGTGAGGGCTGGAAAATTCCTAGTTTCATGCAGACCAAATTGAGATCTTCCCTCTCCTGTGCCCACTGAGCACCTGGGGCTGAGATGGGTGACCCTTTTACTGCAATTGTCCCAGGGCTGAAGGCCTACAAGGGGCCCCTGGGCTTGGGGGACAGCGTCCTGTCTACTCTGTCCTCCTCCCAAGTCACCACCTCCTGCTCCCACTCTCCTTGCCTGACCAGCTGGGCTGGTACAGATCTAGGGCCAGTATTCAATGGTCTTAGTCATCGTCCCACCCCGGACATTTGTGGAAGCTTGAGGCCTCATAAAGCTCAGCATCTGCAATGATAATAAATAGGCCAGTTGGCTTGGCTGGGGGCAGGATGCAGCCCAGCCTGGAAGCTGTCACCTGCAGGACACCAGCCTGGGGGGACGGAGAGCAGGCCCTTCTCCCTCGCATCCTCAGGGCTCAGAACACTGAACTGTTCCACATTTCTGTGAGCTCCGGCTGTGCCAGAACACTGGAAGTGCCCCCGGTGCACGGGGGTGCCAGTGTAGGAAAAACTGTGTCAGAGGACAGCTACCAGCACCACGAGCTGATTCCAGCCTTTCCCTGTCCACAGCGTCTGTGAGAGGTAAGGAGCTGAGAGACTGGACTTTCTCAGTTTGGGGACCTCCCCATTCAGCCCTGCAGCCTCCTCTGCATGCACTTCCCTGTTACTTTCCAGGTCCTTCCATAGATGGGACTCTTTTTATGCCTTTTGGAACTGATTGTAACAGCTCTCTCGTCCCTTTGTTGATTAACGAGTAGGATACAATCTTTAACATTTATTGATATTTATATTGGTATGGGAATAAAGATTTTATCATTTTCTGAAAATTTTCTTTAATGAGGTTAGCAAGACTGAGTTAAAAATCTAATTTCTACCACTTAATTGACTTTTAGCTTCTGGCAGATCGCTTCACCTCTCCGAGATGAACCTCAGCTTGCTCCACAGTGTAGACTGTTGAGGATGCAGCAAAAACAGGCAGCCGGGCACTTTCCGCGTCCTAGGCTGAGGCCCCGCCCCCTCCCTAAGGCCCCGCCCCATCCCGCTGGCATCAGAAACCTCGCCGCCAAGCCCCGCCCTCAAATCCAGCCCCGCCCCAGCCCTTCTCTGGCTATAAAATCCCCCGCCCGCTCGCCAGTAGCGAGCTGGAGCCCAATCGGAGCGGGGCCGCTGCACTGTGTACTCCCCATTGGCTGTGGGTGGCGGCGGGGTCGGGCCCGGGCCTGTGATTGGCTGACGTGGCCGGTGACGCGTGTTCCGAGCGGCCCGCGGGCTCCAGGCCCCAATGGAGGCCGCAGCGGCGCTGACCCGGGCTGCTTCGAGGCGGCGGGGACCGGCGGCCAGGAAGCCAGGGGCGCAAGAGGAACCGGGGCGGCGGCCGAGGCGGCGGCGGCCCGGGCGGAGGTGAGGACGTGGGGCGCCGGTCGGGGGAGGGTGGGCGCGTCCTGGACGGAGGTCGCCTGGCGGACGGGTGCTTCCTCTCCGTGCACCGCGCGGGTACAGCGATTGGCTTCCCACGCCCCAGCGCGACAGGCCACCGGACAAGCCGGCGGCCGCTACCCTGGGGCCTGACAGGGTCCCGCCCCTCCTCCGAAATAGGGTGCAAGCCTGAGGGCCAGCATCGCCGTGGCCTCGCGGGAGCTCGAAGCCAGGCATTTGCCGGCTGGTGGGAGGGGTGGCTTTCCAGAGGGACATCTGACCTGAGTCGCTAGGGAGCAGGACTTCAGCAGGGGGAGAGAGGGGACGGGCCAGAGAGGGAGGACGTGCCCTTGGACCCGGGCCTTGTTCCCTTTGGGGCGTTTGCCCTCGGCAGGCTGCTGAGGGGAGGCTGGGAGCGAAGAGATGGCACCCCTAGGTTTGTTTCTAAACCCAAAGCAGTGAGCCTGGGGGCATGGCTGGTGGGACTGAGGTTTCTGGATAGGAAGAATGGTGGGATGGCTCTTTCCCTCTACTGGAGGAATGGGTGGCAACAGAGGTGGACCTGGGTAGGCCAGATCCCTCCTCGAAATCCTTTGGGGGACAAAGAAAAGAAGGGTAAAGAAATCAGCGAAGAAGGAGGCTCAGGAAGAGGAAGTGGGAGAATGAAAAGGAGCGTTTCTGCAGCATCTCCACTTCAGTCTGTCTTACTCCCCCCCAGCCCCTGCAGTTTCTAGAGTCCCTCAGTCTCAGGTGCTGGGGCGATGGCAGGCAGCAGGCCTCTGTGCACATGGAGTGCTGGCAGGTGGTAGAGGGCAGAGGGCAGCCTGAGGTATTGGAAAAAGTAAGAGACTTTCAGCTTTCACGCCTGTGGCCCCAAAGTAGCCACAGCAGTGTCTTCTCACTGTTTTTAAAAGAATTTCTTTTAAAGCCAGGTGTGGTGGCCCAGGCCTGTAATCCCAGCCCTTTGGGAGGCTGAGACAGGAGGATTGAGAGTTTGAAACCAGCTTGGGTGACTTAGACTGTGTCACAAAATAAAAAATAAAAAGGGCTGGAAATGTAGCTTAGTGAGAAGGCCTTGGGTTCCATCCTCAGTCCTCCCGCCCTCCAGATAACACTAATTTAGACTTATTCAGGGTTTCCCAGCTTAATGTGCTATAGGTACTCTTTCCCCCATGAATACTGAAGAGTTAGTGTTTTGTGGTGTACATGTAGGGAACCATGGACTGGAGGGAAAGCCTGGCCCCTGCTTTTAGGACCTTACCTTTGTGAGTGCTTTGACTAGCCCTTGTCCTTTGGCCAGAGCAAAATGTGTGGGTGTGGCGTGGGGCATGTGAATTGGCTGTGTTGGCGGGGAAGGAGTTTATCCATCAGAGGGTTGGGAGGGCTGGCTGCTAACACAGGTGCCAGGAAAGAGCCATGTTCCTGAGTGCCTCTGTCTCAGATACCTGCTGCTGTAGTCTCGGTTAAATAATATAAGCCATGTCAAGGTGCCACCTCACCATTTGCTTCCAAGTATTCTTTACTCTTTTATTTAATTTTTTAAAAATTCTCTTTGCTTAGAACCAGAGAGGAGCCAGAAGAAGAAGCCGTCTTTCGAGAAGTGGTCCATTTTAGTCCGGATCCTTTGCCAGGTGAGAAGATAGAGGCTCTGAATAACACTTCCGAGCCCACTCTCAGGGTTCTGGGTAGGGCAGCCCCCCACCCCCCTCAGTTCTATCTGTCATTATCAAGGCATTTCTCTGAATCCCCTAGTTTCCACTAATTCCTCTCTTCTCCCTCTGTGGACCAGTTAGATATTATGACAAGGAAACCACTGAACCTGTCAGCTTCTACCTGTCTTCACTGGAGGAGCTGCTGGCCTGGACACCCCTCGTGGAGGACAGCTTCAATGTGGCCCTGCAGCCCCTAGAGTGTCGCCAGCCCCCGCTGGGCAGCCATAGGCCCCGGACCCTGGTGTGCCATGACATGATGGGTGGATATCTGGAAGACAAGTGAGGACGTGTCGGGCATTGATCTCATCGCTGGCCATCCTGGGGGGTTGGGGAGGAGACGGGCAGAGTTTTAGGGTGCCCAAAGCTCTGGGGGCAGTCAGGAGACCGGATTCTTGGCTGGGCTCTGCCACCACCTGGAGAGAGACCGAGGCCTCAGTTTGGCTGCACCCATGAGAGCGCTGGGCTGTGTGGTCTCCCATCTCGGCTCCAGGATCACAGCATGGAGTCCCCTGGTCCAGATCTGCTGGCCCTGGCTCTGGTGTACAGAGTGATTAGTCTCTCTTCGGTCGCCCAGCTCTGCACATTCCCTCCAAAGTGGGATTTTCTTTTTTAGGCAGTACTGGGGATTGAACTCCAGGACCTTTGCACTGAGCTGCAACCCCAGCTCTTTTTTTTAATCTTTATTTTGAGCCAGGATCTTGCTAAGTTGCCCAAGCTGGGTTTGATCTTGGGATCCTCCTGGAGTCTTAAATGTCCATAAAACAGCCTTTGATGTGGTGATTGACGGGAAGGCTGAGTCAAAGCTGGCTACTGAGGCTCAGACAGGCTGGGGTGAGCTGGCCTTGCAGAGGAGACTGTGTCTGAGGCTGCATCGGGAGCGCCGCAGACCTCCCTGGGCAGAGCGGAAACCAGAGACGTGGGGCTGCTACCCGAGGCTTCTGTCTCCTTCTCTTTTGCCCCCTGCTCAGAGGCTAAAATGCTCAGTGCAGGCAGATGCAGTGTAGATGCCTGCTGCTGTGGTGAAAGCGGTTCCCTCCTGGGCACCATAGCTTGTGCCCCCTGCACGGGGCCTGCACACGGCACCTGCATGGTTAGAATGCACTGAACAGAACAAAGAGGTGTCTCCTCAGGGTTGCTCTCTTTATTCCACAGTCACTGTGTCCTTGCTCTGTCTCCCGGGCCCTGACCTTGTTCTGTTTCCCCACCCAGGTTTATTCAGGGCTCAGCGGCTCAGAGCCCCTACTCCTTCTACCACTGGCAGTACATCGACCTCTTTGTATACTTTAGCCACCACACAGTCACCATCCCCCCAGTGGGCTGGACCAATGCTGCCCACAGGCACGGGGTCTGCGTGCTGGGTAAGAGCCAGGTTCGTCAGCGTCCCTGCCAGGTGACCTGGTGATTCACAGCAGGGACTTTGGTTCTTAGTGAGCAGGAGTTGTGCTGGGGTGGCCACCCGCTTTCCTGGAGAGGACCCGAGAGCAGATATTTTCAGTGTTGTGGGCCATTGGTCACTAAGGTAATGACCAGCGGGAAAGCAAGCGTCAGCAAGGGCCAGGCTGCGTTCCAGCAAAGTCACTCACACATGCAAGGTGGTTGGGTTTGGTGGTCTGAGGCCGAGGGTCTGCTGGCCCCTGGCTGCGTCAGAACGGTGTCTCTCCAGGTCTGGTCCGGGTCCAGACCATTTGTGGGCCTCTGTGACCCTACTGCTGGGCTCCACCCAGTGTGTCTGTCACTAGGTGTCTGGGGGGCAGGGCGAGGGTCTGAATGTGTCACAAGCTTTCTGGTGGCACTGATGCTGCCCATCCAGAGACCACACTTTGCAGCCCTGCAGGTCAGAGGCAGAGCCAGCCACTCGGTGACCTCAGGCCCCCCTGTCTCATAGGAACCTTCATCACCGAGTGGAATGATGGGGCGAAGCTCTGTGAAGCCTTCCTGGCTGGGGATCCGAGCTCCTACCGGGCAGTGGCCGATCAGCTGGTCCAGATCGCCCAGTTTTTTCGTTTCGATGGCTGGCTGATCAATGTTGAGAACCCGTTGAGTGTGAGCTTGGCCTCTATCCTGGCGCCTGCCCTCGCCCAGCCCTTGCTTTGCCTGCCCTGTCTTTGTTCACTTGGCCCAGCTCACTTGAGTGTACACATTGCTGGCTTCCGTGCAGGGCCAGCTGTGCCCTCCGGGTGACCTGGCATTGAGGCGAGTCTTCCCTACTGCACTCTGCTTCGCTGCTGCTTCAGCATAACCACATCTTTCCTTTTCCTCATCTCTGCTTCCTTTCCGCGGCCACCCTGCCCTTCCGTTGCATTGTATCTTTTCCTGAGTTCTTGTCCAACACAGGCAAGCCATACCTCTTGGTGGCTGTAGGGTTTGGGGCGCTGGGGACCAGGGTGTCTGTGTGGTCCTGTATATCCTGTGCTGGGTGTTTCTCATGACAGACGGGCCTCACCTCACCAGAGGTCTGATCTTCATTCCTCTCTCCCAGGTGGCTGCTGTGCAGAATGTGCCTGCTTTCCTGCGTTATCTGACCGCTGAGCTCCACCAGCGCATCCCGGAGGGGCTGGTGCTCTGGTATGACAGTGTGGTACAGAGTGGGCAGCTCAAGTGGCAGGATGAACTCAATGAGCACAACCGGTGAGTTCTGGGAGGGCGCTGCCCGTCTCCTTGGGTGGCAGGTGTCAGCCCGCTTCGGGTAGAAGAGGGCCTCTGGTGCCCTCTACCCTCCCGATCGTCAGCATGCCGGTCAGTGCCTGGTCTCCCTGGTCCGGTGCAGAGGCTGCAGGTGACCACTCATGGCTGGGCCCTGCTCTTGGGGAGCAGACGTGTGCCTGGGCCATGAGCAGTGAGAATGGCCTTTCTGGGTAGACTCCCTATCCCACCGGGCCTGGGCCTCAACAGCTCCCTGTCGTCTCTCAGGATCTTCTTCGAGGCCTGTGATGGCTTCTTCACCAATTATAACTGGCGGGAGGAGCACCTGGCGCGGATGCTGGGACAAGCCGGGGAGCGCCTGGTCGACGTGTACGTGGGCGTGGACGTGTTCGCTCGGGGGAACGTGGTCGGAGGCGGGTTTGACACGGACAAGGTGGGCGCGCCCTTTGTGCCGAGGGCCGTTGGCCTGTGTGCCCTCCCTGGCCTGCTTTTCCGGGGAATGCTCTATTCTCCTCTGTGCCTCAAGAGAAAGAATGGTCGCAGTTGTTCTTCCCAGAGTGGGGAAACTGAGGCACCGAGGAACACTGGTGACCTGTTCTGAGACTAAGCTGACCCCATGAAAGACCTTTTAGTCAGCTTCATCCCCAGCCCTTTTAAAACTTTTAAATTTTCAGACAGGATGTCACTTAGTCATTAAGTTTCCCAGGCTGGGTTTGAACCTAGAATCCTCCTGCCTCAGTATCCCAGAGTTCTGAGACTGCAAGCAGGCAGCACTGAGCAGGGCTACAAGTGGATGCTGTTATCTGGGTGTTTGTGGGCAGAAGCATCCTGTTCCCATCCTAGTCTTGTCTTTTGCCCTGACTTCCTCTCTGGACTGTGGGCCTTGAAGAGACTTGAACTTGCCTGCTGCACCACCATGTAGACGCAGAGACTCGGAGGTGGGGGGGCTGTAGTGCCTCTCATGGCAGCCCAGAGCCGGAGGCGGAGGGGAAGCACCACAGTGGGAGACCTGCTCATGTAGTGGCAAGTGAGGTTTCCGGGCAAGGCGAGTGGTGTCAGCAGTGAGGGAGGAGGGCACCAGGCTGCACACATGCAAGGGGAGAGCAGGCTCTGTCTCCTGCCTGTCAGTGCTGCCCCTTTCTGGGTAGCAGGGATGTGCTTAGTCGCTAAGGGTTTTTTTAAATAAGTTTTTTGGTAGTGGAGATCAAACCCAGGGCCTTGGCACCGAGCTACATTCCCAGCACCAGCACTTCTTCCCTTTTTGAGACAGGGTCTCACAAAGTCACTAATTTGCCCAGGCTGAGCTTGAATTTGAGATCCTCCTGCCTTGGCCTCCCAGAGTGCTGGGATTACAGGTGTGTGCCACCATGCCTGGCCAAGTGAGCTTTAAATAATAAATTAATCCAATAGCTGGAGAATCTTTTTCTCCTCTGATTCTAATTGTATGATGAGCAGTGTATGAGCAAGGGAGAGGAAGTCAAGAGCCAGCACTGTGGACAGTGCCCCAGGCCTGCGCCCTCCGGGCCTTCCTCCTGCTGCCTCTAGCGCCCACCACTGGCCAGTTTGCAGAATGATGGGATAAATCCCCAGTGGAGACTGGATGGGTGTGGACAGCTGCTGCTGATCTGGCTTGGAGGCCCGGCCCCTGTAACCTGGCCGTGTGCTGTCCATGGTGCCTGCCTGGACGCTGGGGTCCCAGTGTAGCTGATACTAGCACCTCCCTAACTTCCGTCCCCCCAGTCGCTGGAACTGATCCGAAAGCACGGCTTCTCTGTAGCTTTGTTTGCCCCCGGCTGGGTGTATGAGTGCCTGGAAAAGAGCAGCTTCTTCCAGAACCAGGACAGGTGAGTCCTGCTGCATGTGGGTGGCTACAAGAATGAGGATGAGGGTGAGGGGGCTCATGGGCTGCTTTGGCTGCTTTGTGGGGCACTCCTGGAGCCCAGCTGGGCATGAGGGAGCAGAGTTTGGGGGCTCACTGTGGGTGGGGAGCTGCAGTCGCCCCGGAAGACCTGTCCTGGGGATGCAGGAGAAGCTCCATTTACAACCATGGGTGAGAAAGGCCACTTGACTCTTCTGAGCCCGGCCTCCCTGTGTCTCTGGCAGATTCTGGAATCTGCTGGAACGTTACCTGCCCACACACAGCATCTGCTCCCTGCCCTTCGTCACGTCCTTCTGCCTGGGGATGGGGACACGGAGAGTCTGCTATGGACAGGTGGGCAGACCACCGTGCGGGGTGCTCAGGGTGGGGAAGGTGCCCTACCTCATGTCTGCCGTGGCCTCAGCTGTGCTGGGTGGGAGGGAGCCACAGGCTGCAAGCAGAGGGGCCAGTGGACTTTCTGGGTCCCCCCCACATGCTCTGCCTGCCTCCCCCCAACTGTCTGGTCCTCCCCCTCCTTCAGGAGCAGGCCGTGGGGCCTTGGTACCACCTGAGTGCCCAGGAGACACAGCCCCTGTTCGGTGAACACAAGCTGCCTGGTGACGGCTGGGGCTGGGTGAAGGTGCACTGCTGCCTAGCAGACTCCTGGCATGGGGGCAGCTCGCTGCTTCTGCAGGGGGTGATCCCGCCTGAGGTTGGCAGTGTGGCTGTGAGGTATGTGAGTGAGGAGGCGGGTGTGGGCCATCAGCTTCTCCCCCCGGGTCAGTCACAAAGCAGGGCAGTGCAGCAGTAGAGGACAGAACTCAGATTGTTTTTAAAAGCAATCATGGTAGAAAACACATAATGTGAAACTGTCAGAACCGTTCTCAAGTGTCCAGTCAGCGGTACCAGTGCGTACAGGGTCATGCAGGAGATCTCCAGGGCTTTGTCATTTTCAAAGGTAAAACAGCCCTCGTCCCCAGCCCTGGAAGCAGCCTTTCTGCCTCTGAGTGTGACTGCCTGAGACAGCTCGTGCCAGGGGCATCACAAAGTGCGCCAGAACCTCCCCTCCGGCCCGCAGGAGAGTCTGGCCCCGCTTTGGCTGGGCAGAGCGTGAAGCTTTGGCCGCCGGGCTCCCTGTCCCTGGCAGACTGGGGCTGGTCCGTGCGATTCAGAGCAAGTACCAGTGTCTCTGCCGGTCCCCTCTGGCCTCTCACAAGGTCTTTCTCCTCCAGGTTGTTTTCCCTCCAGATCCCAGCACCACACAAAATCTTCCTGTCCTTGGTGTATAAGCTTGAAGGGTCCACGGATGTCACGGTTGCCTTGGAGGTCTCTATGGGGGATGCCGACAGCTGTCATGTTGGTAGCATCTCAGTGCTGAATGGTGAGGAGCTGGCTGCTGGGGGACCCAAGGAAGGGAAGTCTAGAAAGGCCCAGGTGGCAGGGGAGGAGCTGGTACTGGGTACATCCTGCCTCGGTGGGAGCTGCGGCAGCCTGCGGTCCAGGCCTGGACTCGGGGACTCACTTCAGGGCCAGAACCTCTGCTTTGTGGCTCTGCTGGGCATCAGTGACCTATGTGGGTAGAATGTGGACTTCCTGCTGGCTAGGGCATTTCAAAGGACAGCCGTGGGGAGAGGAGATGGCAAGTTGGGAAGCGCCAGGGCGAGTGAGCCTGGCCAACCCCAGGCATGGGCCTCATTTATTCTCCTCCGAGCCCTTTCTGGGGGACCCAGACCCTCCGTGCCCAGTCTGATCTCGGCTTTTCTGCCGAGGGGACATCCCACTCCCTCTGCCCTGTCCCCACATTTTCCTTCGAGATTCTCTTTTCTCAAGCCCTTGTCTCCCCCTCTAGCAGAAACAGGTTCAAGGCACAGACCCCGACCCCTCCGGGTGCCCCCCACCAGACTGGCCAGATGGGCCAGCCGCTGTGGCCAGCAGCTCAGCGGGGGCTGGATCCAGAGGTGAGTCCCTCCACTTCCTGCCAAGGCCAGGAGGAGAGCCGCCCTCAGGGGACCTGAGGAGGCAGGGTCCCCTTCAAGAGTCCCAGGCCTGGAGGAATGGAGGTGCTCGGGGCTGACTGTCTGGGTTTGGGGCAGCACTGCCACAGCCCAGGACGCTTCCTGGCAGTGCTCAAGGTCGCTGCCGGGAACTTCCTTTGGCCCACGGGCCCACACCCCAGAGTACAGTGGGTCATCCTCCCTTCCGCTGTGGCTGGACCACTGCACAGCTGGGCTGGGTGCCGCCGTGCTGAGCCAGCCTGCAGTCAGCCATGTGCCTCTCCCAGGTGCTACGAGGTGAGCCTGCGTGGGTGCCTCCTGCGGGACCTCTTTGTGAACTTGTCACGGCCGCCAGGTAGTCAGGAGGAGAGCTTCATGTGTCGCCTGGGCGAGATCCAGGTGTGCAGCCGGGGGGTGGGTGCGGAGGGTCCTGGAGGAGCTGGAGCAGTGGTGCAGGGCGGGCGCTCAGCCTCCCGGGTGTCAGCTGTCTGCGCCTTCTCTCCTGCCAGGTGGTGGATGCCGAGACCCTGCTGGCCCCTCTGCCCCAGGTGCAGAGCGTCACCATCTCGCAGGTCCGCTGGCAGCCGCCCACCTCTGAGGTGGAGGGGCCTCAAGGCCGGCTGAGGCTCAGCTGTACCCTGCACTGGTCCTACCTCCTCCTCCAAGCCCGCTGCTTCAGAGTCCACTGCTGGGAGGGGGCGAGAGGCAGGGAGCCGCCGGGGCCAGAGAAGCCCACGTTCCTGGGCCTGGCTTTTGTTAACCAGTACCGGGTGGTGGACTTGGCGGTAAAGGCCGCTGGGCCCGGCCAGGAGGGCCGTGTGGAGTTCCTGGTGGAGCCCGTCCCCAGGGAGGGCTTCCAGGTCTCTCAGGCCGAGTGGGGCAGGGCAGCCCTAGTCTACTCCGTGCCTCTGTGAGCCGACACTGCCTCACCCGACTTGCCTTGCCCCTTGGCTGGCTGCCAAGTTCTCTCTGGGACTCCGCTAAGTAAGGCCAGGTGTCCTGAAGGCTGGGTCCCCAGGATGTGGTGGCCAGGGGTGGGGAGGGGCGGCGTTGGTCACAGGAAACCAGCGTGCTGAGTGATGGTGCCCAGGTGGGCACCGGGCCTTGGGTCTGCATGTAACTCTCTCCACAGTGTGCGGTTCTGAGGGAAAAGGGAAAGGACGTGGGGAGGTTTTGTCCAGAAAACTCCATAAAGGATATTTTCACATAGGTTCAAAGGTGTTGGTGCTGAGAAGAGTGACCTTTGATTCCTGCAGGTCCCACGATGAGAAATGAACGTAAATCATGGCAGGAAGGCTTTGGAGCAGGGCTGGGGGCTGTCAGAGGACCTCAGAGGGCTGGGATGCAGCCTGAGGGTAGGGGCACAAACGAGGGGCCCAGAGTGGCAGGAGAAGGTGCCCTGGAGCTCAGGGCCGGGCTGGCACAGCATTACACCCGGCCTGAGCAGGGTGGGCCAGCCTGGTCTGGACCACCTCCTGGGCTTGCTGGCTCTGGCACTGCACTGCCCCTATAGCTGAGGTCCCCTGCCTCTGCTGCAGCTCCCCTGCCCTAGGCTCACAGCAAAGCCTGTGCCAAGGCGGGAGGGCGCCTGGATGGGCACCTGCCCCTCTCTTGCACCCTCCTTCCCCTGCCCTGCCACTTCTGCACCCCCTGCAGGCCCCCTTGACAGGGGTGGGCGGGGAAGCTTCCTGCCACATCTCTTGGCCGGGGTAATGTGGCTCCATTCCCCTACTCTCCTTCACGTGCCACATGGGCTCTGTCACATCCTGCACAGGGTGGAGGTTCTCAGGCATGTTTCACGCTGGGCCACACAGT
Source organism: Heterocephalus glaber (assembly GCF_053883595.1). Classification (NCBI taxonomy): domain Eukaryota; kingdom Metazoa; phylum Chordata; class Mammalia; order Rodentia; family Bathyergidae; genus Heterocephalus; species Heterocephalus glaber. Next base: position 3,432,001 of record NW_028258173.1, on the reverse strand, counting down.
CATCGGTGGGGTGTACTTGCCCAGCCCTCCTGTCCGTTTCCTGTGCTGATGTCTGGGACAGTGACACCAGCTGGAGGTCGCACAGAGGAGCCAGGACCTGTGGACTTTACTCTGTAGTAAGGCAGGGCTGCCACATCTGTTTCTGTCCTCAGAGAGGAGGGAATGGACAGGCTAGTCCTGCTCAGTGCAGGGGGCGCCCAGCCTGGAGGGCAGAGGTCTCCTGCAGGGGCTGAGCGTTGCCCGCTCCCACCTCCTGCTCTCCAAGGGCCTCTACCTCTCGAGGAGTGGAAGTGGAGTGGAGCAGGGCAGGTGCTGGGGCTGGGTTCTGTGCCCCATCCTGATTGGGAACACTTTCATGTCTTATGTTGACAAACGAGCACCCCGAATACAGGGGAGGGCCATGACTGCTGACCACTCCAAAACTGAGGCCACCAGCCCCGGGCTCTTTCTGAGGTGGGGACAGGGTGACAGCTGCCATGCTCAGGCTACTCCACTTCCTCCGCTGTGGTTCTGTTTGACAATTCCTCGGAGCACCTGAGTGTCTCTGCCATCGGGAAGCAGGGGACCTGGCTGGGGGCTGCTTCCTGATCTTGCACCTTGTGTCCCCAGAGGAGTCTCAGGCCGCAGGGCAGGGCAGGATGGGGCAGGCTGGGCTGCCTACCTGGCCTCCGGGCCCCAGCACCTTGGTACTGGGGAGAGCAGCACTAACGCCTGCTTCCCTCGTTTCCTGAGGCCTGTTTCTTAAAGTTCCTCCGAATATTTTATGTGGAGAAAGAAGGAAAATTTATAGTGGCAATTATTTCCTCACAGTCTGGTGAGCAAGCAATTAGAAATAAGAGGGCTTAGCAGAGCATGGCGTTCGGCAGAGCCGTGCCACGCCACTCCCCCAGAGCACAGCCCTGTCCGACAGCACAGGCTCAATCCCATGCAGGAAAATTAATCTGCCGGCATTTGAGCTGTGGCCCTCTGGTGAGTGTAATCGCTCTGAAATAGATTATCCGACGTGGTGAAAAATGAGAAGGCCAGTGGGTGAGATCTGGCTCCCTGGCCCAGCCCAGCTCTAAAGCTCTTTGCGTGTCTTCTGTCCACCCTCCTGCACCCCAGGAGTGGGGGCCTGAAGCGTGCATTTACCTTGAAGTAGCACAGCTGCTGCCCTGGCCAACGTGCCTCCCTGCCAGTCTACCCTCAGGCGACCACCCCAGTGGTGGGGTTTCCCAGCCTGACCCTGCTGCCTTCCAGGTGCATCCTGCCCAGGAGACGTTCTGTACCCAGCTGCCACTTGGCAGAGGCGTCCGTCTGTCTAGCCAGTCTGGACAGGAGGGTTGGGACTCTCAAGTCTTGCCGACAGAGTCTTCCTCCTCCTCTTCCTCAGTGCCCCCTGGTGGGCATCAGCTGCCTGTCCTAGACCAGGCCACACACCTGGTCTTGTGCCCTCCACCCTCGGCGCCCAGAGCTGCCAAATCAGAAAGCTGTCCTGGCTTGAAGAAAGAAATCTTTATTAATAACCTTAATAATAATAATACTGTTAATTTGAGTGGTCACACCTTGGAAGCATACAGAATGGTAACAAAGGAAGCCTGGGGCTCGGCTGCAGTCCTGGGGGTGGGGGCCCGGGGCGAGGGGGATCTGAGCTGCTGCGAGAAAAGGGTCCAAAACAGCAGAGGGCACAGGGCCCTGCAGAGGACGGAGCCTGAGGCAGGCGTGGGGCTATGTACAACAGGAATAGAAAAGGATTCGTTTCCAGAGCGTCAGTAGCTGATGCTGATAGAAAGTGAGGTGTATTTTTTATTTTTGAAGTTTCATGAGACAGTGGAGCCATGTTGGGGGCCCACGTTTTTGTAATTTTTTGCTGCCTCCCTACTCCAGCTATCCGTGCCCCTCCAGGAGCTCTTGCGTGCCACCTGCCACCTCCTCCCTCCTCTGCCCGCCTGCCTGCCCGGGCCTGTGCTGCTCTTGCGACTCCCACCACTTCCACACCTGCCCAGGGAGCAGGGCCAGGCTGCAGCCTTGCCACCCCTTGCTCTGCTTGCAGGTCTGTGCTGGCTGGCACTGCCCAGGCCCATAGTGCCACTGTGACTCCCCCCTTGGAAGTGCAGTCGAGCTGGCCATCCCTTGTCCCTCTCTGCTCCCCATCAGGGAAGGTGTGCTGCAGGCCAGGTCCCAGCAGGTAGCATGAGGTCAGCCTCCTCCAGGAAGGGAGAGATGGCCACTGAGTGCAAGTCCTCTGCTTCAGGGCCCCTGCCCATGTTCACAGCACTTGGAGTGGCTCCTGGCCAGCCGGGCCTCCTGTGCTGTGCTCTGCAGCTGGAGCCCTCTCCCTTGTGGGGAGCAGGCATAGGCACCCCTACTTCTGGAGCCATGTCAGCCCTTTGCATTGGAGTCGGACCCCAGGGCAGCTGCTTGGACAGACAGCCAAGGGCACAGGGGTACTGCAGAGCCCAAGGCAGCTGGTGCCCTTCCCGCCCCCAGCCCCCCAGCACAGCCGGCCTGCTCGTCGCTCCTCCCCAGGCCAGGCCTGCTCCACCTCTGAGCCCCACTTTGTGGGGTGCAGGGCCCTGAAAGGAAGACTGGATAGAGAATGGAGCCCCTGCTGGCCACACATCCAGGCCCCTTCCCTCCAGCTCTCCCACTGAGTGGCCGGCCGGGCAGGGCTGCTCTCCAGGCGCCCGGCGGCCGTGCTCCCTCGGTGCGGGTGTGCGCCAGACGCGGACTCGGACTTGGTTGGATGCCTCTTGGTTGGGTTGGTTTTTTTGGTGCTTGGATCTTAACATCTTTTTTTGTTTTGTTTTTTGTTTTGTGATTTTTTTTGTTTTTTTGTTTTTTGCCCTTCATGGTCCAAGAAGGAAACGGTGGAAGGTTTCACTACAACAGAAACAGAAAGGCAGGACTTGCAGTTTCTCTGGAGCAGCCTGTGGCACGGGCTGGGCCCATGCTTCAAGTCTCAGCACCCCTCACCCTGCCCTCAGCTTTGGGGACCCACTCTCCCCTGCAAGCTGACCCTAAAGCAAACATGCCTCCCGGGCCGGCCGGCCGGCAACAGTGAAGGTGGGTGTGCTGCAGGGGCCTGGATGGGGCTGCAGGCTCCAGAACCAATGAGAATCTGGCTGGCAGGAGCCGCCTGTGGCTCTGATGGGGCAAGGGAGGCCAGGCCTGGCTAGCCCAATGGGACGGGGCAGGAGGTGTGGCCTGATAGGGAGGCTCAGTGGGAGGAGAGGGAGCAGGACACCCCTCCGTGTCCTTGCCCCTGCGGGGCCCACACCTCTTGTCGGCCTTGTGGTTCAGAGACCTGTGTGCCCCAGGGCTGGTACTGCCCCGGCCCTTGTCCGATTCGATGGACTCTGCCCAGCTCCCTGGGCCCTAGGCCTGACCACGTCCCATCCTGCATCTCCTCCAGGGCTCTATGTGGGCGCTGCGGGTGGCCGTGTCCCCAGGCACACAGTCCAAGTCAGGCTGCCCAGGACTCCTGGGAGGACGCCCCCTTCTGAAATGGAGCCTGACAGCGAGGCGTGCTGGTACCTGGGGAAGGGCGCAGCCCCACCCCAGCACCGAGGTGCCACCTATGGACTGCGGGCCTAGGCTCTGCCTTGGGTGCAGGGAGGACCTTTGCACTGGGCAGGGTGGGGTGGCCTTGGGCATTCCTCTGGCACTTTCTTTCCTCACGTGCACGTCTCGAAACAGCACTAAGTAGGCCCCAGGACTGGTGTGACTGTGACGGTCTGCACACTGAGCGATGTGCCTGGGACTACTTTGGCAGGAAACGTCATTGATAAAGTTTAATTAGAAATGTTAGCTTCAGCTGAAGGGGGGTGGAGACAGCTACTCCCGTGATTAGCAGACAGGTGGACAGGAGCCCCACTCGGGCTGGGGAAACCCACTGGGCAGGGGGCCTGAGCCCCTTACCCCCTACCCCCTGCCTTACTGAACACTAGGGAACCAGGCCACACCGGGGAGGCCCAGCCAGTGCTCCTAGAGTTCTGTGCAGCTGGGGCCACCAGGAGACAAGGGTGTCATCCTCCTAGGTTGCCAACGCTAGCCTGGGGGAGGGCTGCTTGTCCTCCCCAGTCTGGCCCCCACTCTGTGCATACCGTACCTGAAACGGCTCGGGGAGTACAACATCAACAAAGGCAAGATAGGAAACCACAGTTCAGACATACAGTACAGGAAAAACCAGGCTCAGAGACACACACACCGTCGTGGGCGGGGCGGGGCAGGGAGACCAGCTGGCTGCAAGTAAAACTCTATGGACTTTAGAGTCGCAGAGGGTCAGCAGAGCATTTCGCTGACCAGGAGGGTGCACTGTCCTCCTGGCGGCTGTGCCTGGTGTTGGGGCTGTGGGGTTTGGTTTGGAATAGGCAGTAGTGTGAATGCTGTTAGGGGCGGGTCTCTTGCTAGTAGGGGGTGAAGCGACTGTACCCTCCTCGGCAGAGGCTAGCCTGCAACATCAAAGATGAAAAACAGCCAATCAGTACCATCTTTTGGTAGGGAGGAAAAAGCCAAAAGAAAAAAAAATAAGGAAAAACAAAAAGAGAAATAGCTAAATCCCATTTTCTTTCCCCCTTATAGTTTCCTTGGGAAGAGTGGACATCGGATTGTTATGGCAACAGGGAGCCAGGGGCCTTGTTCCTCTATGGTTGTGGTCTCAGCCAGGAGGGTGCTCCAGGGTCTTCTGAGTAGCCTCTGGGCCACTTCTCTGGGCGAGCCCGTCGTGTCCCCATTTGTTCTCGGGTGCCCAGAGGTCCTAGCATAAGCCCGCTTCCTCATGCCCTGCAGGAGGCCCTGTGTGGGCCACTGGAGCCGGCTCTACCCTGAAGGGCGCACTTGCTGGGCACGGCCCTGGAGGGCTCTCTCTGGGGGCACCTGGGGCTGGCCCATCTCGGGGCTTCCTGGGATCGGGTCTGTGTCCTGCCCTTGCTCACCCCAGGGTGGCCCCCTCTGCCCCAGGACAGGGGCCTCCCACCCACCCACCAGTTCTGCCAGAAAAGGGAAAAAATGGCAATGCCAGAGAAGAAAAGTTGGGAGAAAAATAGAAAAAGGAAAACCTGAGCGAGAGCCCTTGTGGATTAATGAAAGCTTTTAGCTAGAAGCTGCACTAAGGGCCAAGCTGTTGAGGGGCCTCCGTGGCTGCCCACACCTCTCCTAGGCTGCTTGGGATGTCCGAGGCTTGCTCAAAATCCGAAAAGACAAGACACAAATTGGGAGGGAACAATCAAGACCAAGACAGGTGGAAAAAACAAGTCCACATTGCCTCTGAACTCCTCCCTCCTGACCCCGCAGTGTTTTCATCTTTGATGCTGGGTGCCAAGCTAGCTAAAAACAGACATTAACACTTCTGGAGTGGGGTGGGCACAAGAGGATCTGGGGTGCAGAGTGGGTGGGGCTGTATGTGTCGACAGCTGGCCAAACACACACACACACACACACACACAGATACACACCCCACTGAGGCCACTGGGGAGCCCCGGAACCCTGGAGGAGTCTGGAAGGGGGGCTGGGTGAGAAGCAGTGGGTGCCCCCCCATGTGAGAAATGGCCAGTGAGGGGTTGGCTTCTACACCCCACGGAGGGGAGGCGAGGCTGGCACCATGGCCCTTGGACAAAGGGGTCTTATCAGGGCTTGGGTGAAGGGGCTCAGGAAAACAGGTGCCACTGGGGTGCTTCCCCGAGGACCAGATCTTAAAGGGGGGCCATCTACCTGGTCAGGCCTACCTCCCTTCAATGACAGAGGGCGCAAAGGGGAGAGTCCTCACCCCCCAACTCGAGCCCCAGCCCCAGGCTTCGGTCCTTCAAGAGTCACCAAAAGAGGCGCTAGCTGGCTGGAGGTCTTGGCCTCTCCTAAGGGCCCGGCCCACCCACCCATGGTGATGCACTCCCCCAGCATCGCTGGCACCCAGGGCCCCAGCCTCCTTACCATGGTTCCAATGCTATAGGTCGCTGCAGGGCCGATGGTGTGATGGTAGGGATCAGCGGCTGCGTAGACTCTGCCGTAACTAGGTGAAGAGCAGGGCAGGCACAGGGTGTGGGGGGCGCAGGTGACGAGGGGCTAAGGCCTCTTGCCTCCTTCCAGGCCCCCTCTCCTATGGTCCCAGCCACAAAGCCCCTCCCTCTCCCATGAGGCCTTCCTCACGGTCCGGTCCGTGCTTCCTTCCTGTCCGGAAGGAAGTTCCTAGGCCCCCAGGGCCTCTTTCCTTGCATGCAGTGTGTGCAGACCCTGACCATCAGCCGCACACCCTACTCAGTGCTATGCGGAAGGAAAGGAGCCCTCAGTGAGCTGGTCTGGAGGGAAATCAGCCTCCGTGGCCAGAAAGACGAGAGACAAAAGTTGAGAGAGACCCAAGAAGTAGGGACCAGGAATGTCACCACCAAGCAGGCGGCATGGCGTCCCCAGATGACCTGCCTCTCAATTAATTTGTGTAGTGACACATCAGCTTCTTAGAGGACAGGGCTGGGCCCTGGAGCTTGTGAGGCATGCATACCTGGTGAGGCTGGGCAAGAGGCCGAAAGAAGGATACAGACCCACTGCTGCTGGGATGGCAAGGGATCCCCAGGCCAGATGGGTATGTGGACAAGAGGCACAGCCACCTGGGTGAAGTGCCACTGCAGGGCCCAAGCAGGAACTCTGTAGCACCAGGCCAAGCATCCCAGGAGAAGGTGCTAGGCTCAGCCACCCCATCGGGGCACACTTGAGGTTCCTGACCCCTAACCACAGCAAGCCATCCAGGGCGTTTTTTTTCCTGGGCCTGCTCAGAGTTGGAGGAGATGGCACACAATATCCACCCTGGTGTCCCATCCCACAGGAGCTTCTGATTGCCCCTCTCACATAGGGCCTGGACAGCTGGGGCATCAGGCCCTAGGGATGGGGCACAGCGATGTTCTCTGCTACCTGAAAACTGGGGGCTCCCCTGGCCTCCCCCGCCTTGTAAGCAGGAAGTGTCTGAAGTCAGGGGTTCACTGGCCACATCTGAAATTGCTTTCCCATCCAGACCCTGCACCACTAGGCAGAGGTACCAGCAGGCCCTGATTAGGGGGTAAGGCTTCCTGTCCGTCTGGACCCAGCCCTCAGGGGACCCTGGGCTATCTTCTCCCAGAACAGCTCGCTGCCCCCAGCTCACCTGTCACTGTAGGCTGCTGCCGCTGCCGCTGCTGCCGCCGCTGCCGGCTGAGTGTATCTGTAGGCTGCATAGCCTCCCTGCAGGGCACGTAGGAGGAAGAGATGGCAAATGGACTTAGTGGGGCTCACCCAGGGGCCTGGGGCAGACACAGACTCTGCAGGGCTGGGCTCTTGGGCAGGGCTGTGACCTGCCCGACCCCTGCCTTCCTGCTTGAAGTTTAGATGGTACCTGACCTGGGCACCTGGCTTCTGGTCTGCGGGAGGTCTGAAAACTGTCAAGCAGCATGGCTTGAGACCAGGCAGGGCCATTCGTTCGTTCATTTCATTCATTCATCCATCCATTCTCACACCCATTTGTGCATTCAGCACACACTAATGGGTATCAATTATACCTCTGGGTGTTTGCTGGCCCTTGGCAAAAAGTAGGTTCCCACAGACCTACCAATGGCCTAGCAATTCTTAGGCAGGATTCTGACAGGCACGGGGAGCCCCTGTGTGACTGGATGCGACCCTGGATTCCGGACCCAGGAAGGGCCCAGGAAAGCACTGACTCAGATGAGCGAGTGACCAATTACAGGAGACTGCCCAGGACCAGGGTACAGTTGGGCACCCTGGGTGGGGTTGTCATGGAGGGCTCTGGGCCAGAGAGGAAGCAGCAGGTGCAGCCCCACAGGACCCCATCCAGGCCCCCTGTGGCCCTGCCTCCTGGTCTCTCTCTTGTGCTGGACACGAGTGTCCCCAGGGGCTCACTCAATGACCCCAGTGTGGTTAGGGGTTGGGGAGAGCCCCCGCTGCCTCCATTATACAGCGCCTTGAAAGATGGACAACCGGCCTTCGGCTGGAGATCCACTAGCAACTCCCACCATGAGCAAGAGAAACTGGACTGGGCTAGGCTGGGGTCCCCAGGGTGCCATTCTCTGCAGTCTGGGACCCTCCCCCTGGTCCCAGGGATGGGAGGGAGGCTGTGGGAGGCGACACACAGAAGGACTGCCCCCCCGCCCCCGGGCGCACTTACATAAATCTCAGCACCATAAAATCCGTCCTGATACACGACCCTGGAAGCAAACGGACAAGAGAGTGGTGGGAAGGCTGGAGAGGCGGGGTAGGCCGGCTCCGGAGTCTGCTGAGGAGGGAGGGGGCACGGTGCCAGCCCCGCCCACGGGACTGGCATTTTAACAAGCGTTTGCTCCAGTGCCCTGTTTGGTATAACAATAGAGTAACACCCTTGCTGGGCGGCTCCTTTCTCTCAAGACCCAGGGGGCCCGCGGGCCCAGTCCTGCTCGCCCTCCCCCACCCTCCCGCAGGCAACTGCCCACCCCCCAGCTCAGCGGTGGGGAGCATAGGACCCCGGGGGAAAGGCCCAGGAAGGGCTCCGAGAAGCCCTCGCTGGACCCAAGGGTCAGTGATGCCCTGCTAAGACACCCGGACCAGGTGCTGGACGGGCCCTTGGCAGTGGGGTGGGGGTGGTGAGGATGCAGCAGGCGGCAGCGACCCCGCCCTCCGCCCAGGGCCTCCCGCGCCCCGCCCCTGGCCCGCCCTGCAGCTCCCCGGCCAGGTACTCACGCTCCGTAAGTCGGGATGGGCGGCGGAGGCGGCGCAGCCCGAAACGTGTTGTACACGGCCCGGCCCCGGCCCCGGAGGTGCGCGCCCCGGTAGGCGACGGCGGTGCCGGTGGTGGGGTAGGGGAAGCCGGTCACTGCAGGAACGGAGCGGGAGAAAGAGTGGGAGAGGGAAGGCGGCGAGGGCAGGAGGGAGCCCGGGCTGCCCGCCCTCGCCGCAGTCCCGCCTCCCTCCCGTGGCCGAGCCCACCTGTCTCTGCTTTACCTGCATAGAATTCAGGCCCGTAGACCGCGCCTACCACGGGGTTTAGCTTCCAGCCTAGAACAGAAACAGGCCAGTCACGACCCACCCAAGCCCTCCCCCACCTCACCTACTCCCGGGACTCACTGGGTTCCCAGGGCGGGGCCTCCGCCCTGCCCTGTGGCCCCTTCCGAGCTGCAGCCACCAGGGACTGGAACGGCTGGGGCCATTTCACTGTCGGCCTGCCCCAGGTTCTTCTTGGAGTCTGTCCTCCAAGGTCTGCTCCCGGGCAGCCCCACCCCAAGACAGCAGTCCTGAAGCCTGAGGCGTAAGGGGAAGTGGAAAGCTGTCTACAGACTGCAGGGGTCTCAGCTGGGATGAGGGATTGTATCTTGGGGGCCTCTCCACCCCGCTTTGGCTCCCAGGGGCTCCCTCTCCCTAGTGTGGGAGGCTCTCACTGCTGTCTAGCCTCTCTACTCACCCCTAGGTAGGGCTGCTGGGACAGGAGGAGAGGGAGAACGGCCACAGACAGGGACGAAAATGATGACCATTAATAGCTCCGGAGCACCAAGCCTTTGAGGTGTCTGCCTCCAACAGGTAGACATCACACTCTCTCCATTTTACAGATAGTGAAGTGCTGGCTTGGGGGGGTGCAGGGCCTTGGGCCATGGAGGTGAGGAGGGGCGTGGGGAGGGCTGGGCCACATTTGAACCTGCGGCCTCAAGCGTCCCTTCCTGGGTCCCAGCTGGAATCTACATGTTGCTTCTCTCTTCCTGTAGGTGGGCCAGTCTTCTCCCCTGGGGATCCAGGAGCAAAGATCTGACTCCAGCTAGAGGCCCAAGGGGGTGGAAGCCAGGTGGCTCTGAGTGGGCTCCAGCCAGGCATTCAGACAGGGTAGGCAGGAGGGCTTCCTTCCCCAGGCCATCCCAGTGGCTCTTTTGGGTCCATGCAGGATCAATGGGCCCTGGAGGTTGAATGTCTGCATCAGAAGCCCTGGAAGCCTCACCTCTTACTCTGGCTTCCTGGGGGCCCCTACCTATCAGTTCTAGCTCCACCCATGTTTGCTAGCCCCATGTCTGGAATCTCACAGATCAGAGGCAACCTGAGACCCACCTGGAGGCTGCTTCGTTTCTACCTTAAGTAGGAACACCTGGAACCTGGTGGGTTGCTTTTCTACAGCAGGCAGTTCCACCAGGACTGGTGAATTTGAGCACTCAGGGTTAAAGTGCCACAGGGCACTCTCGACCAGCCACAGAGAACCCAGCGACATTCCTCTGCAGACTTCGGTCCTTGGCAGGGCGGGTGATGGCATTTAAGCGAGACTGCCCTTGCAGCACAGATGGGAAGAGATTTCTGCCTTTGTCTGGCCAGTGGACCACACCTCTCAGTGCTCCAGTCCTGCCCAGGAAGCAGTGGGAGGTGGGGGGTTTAGCAGTACTGGAGACTGAACCCAGAGCATCTCACTTACTCTAGCACTGAGCTACACCCCTAGTCTTTTTTTTTTTTTTTTACCTATTTAGAGCAGGGTCTCACTAAATGACCTACACTGGGCATGAACTTGCGGCCATCCTGCCTCAGCCTCCTGAATAGCGGTGATTACAGGCTTGTACCACCATGCCTGGCAGCACAGGGATCTTGAGTGCAGAGTGGGCAGAGGCTCCAGTGGTGTCATAGCCCCCTTGATCACCCTAACCCTGTGGATATGTCTACCGCTCTCTGCAGAGAGTTAAACCAACTGAGTCCTTTCCTTGTGGGTGGTGGGATGCAGTGACTGCAGGTAGCAGCCCCTCTCGGTAGTATATGCAGCTGTTGCCTGGAAGGGTTAAACTAAGGGGCCTTGGGGACAAACGTTCCAGTGGATGTCCACGTTTCTGCCCTGGTGCTGCCCCAGTCTAGGCTTTAGACAACTATTTGATGTGGCTTTGGAAAGCCCAGGGCGCAGTGCCAGGCACGCACCTTGGCCCAGTCACATGGCTATCCAGATCATGTCCGTCCACACCAAGCTACAGGAGCATGTGTTTGAGGGCCCATGCTGGACCACGTTCAAGTTCTCTGGCTGCCGGAAGATCCGTATCTCAAAGAAGTGGGGTTTTACCACGTTTAATGTATATCAATTTGAGGACATGATAGCTGAGAAGCAGCTCTTTCCAGGTGGCTGTGGGGTCAGCTACATCCTTAGTCATGGTCCCTTGGACAAATGGCAAGACTTCCATTCATAAGGACTTCCCATCATGCCCCCCTATAAATCCTACTTCCCTTTCTTGTCCATCTAAAACCAATGTGTACTGCTTTTATTTCCTGCGCCAGAAGCCAGATCACAGGAATTACAGCTAGGGTGCATTCTGTACTCTAGCAAAGTTGGGGGACCCCCCCCCCCAGTTCTTAAAAATAGAGATTTGGGTCCTCACAACAGCAGGGTGGGAGGCACGCTATTCAACTCTAAACTGGGCCTGGTCAGAGCCCTGTCCCACCTAGGGCCTGAGCCTCGAGATCAGGTCATGCTGCAGATCTGCCCATGTCCTGCCACAGGCCTCCTGCGTGGCCGGTCATGTGACTCCAGGAGAGGGTGAGCGTGACATGGTGAATTCTATCCCCACGTGAGGAGAGCTTGCCTGTGGGAGACCTGTGCTGTCTACACCACACTGCCTGGGGCTACTAGGGAAGCTGCCCCTAGTAGGTGGTAGGAACTAGAAAAAGCCTTGATGTGTCACCAGCTATACTCAAAGAGAACCCCCTTCTGGTGGAGTAAGATGCTTTGTGGCCACCAGTGGCCCTTTCGAGCCTCCCTAGCCTCAGCATCAGCAGACTAATCTTCAAGAAAAACCCAGCACCCTACCACAGCTGGGTGCTTAGAGGACCACAGTTTAACCATGTCACTGCCCAGCAGGACTCAACCTGAGCACCTCACCCATTTAAAAAGCTTCCAACACCCAAAGGACATGGTTGCTTTTGTCAACATCAAAATATGGAGCACCTGCATCCCAGGCCCTAGGCTGGACCCAGAGATGTTATTAACAGCCTGGGACGGTGAGTGTGGGTCACTATCCTTGTCTTTCATTTGAAGAGACTGGAGCTTGGAGAGGCCTAGAAGCTTGTCCAAGGCCCTCCAGTTCCCCTCCTGGCCCCTCCTGAGCATGAGCAGGAGGCATGTCTGACCACAGGATCCTGCAAGCACGAATCCCTGGGATCACGAAGGAGTCACCTAGGAAGTCACCATGGCTCTGCTGCACCGGAAGTCTGTATACACGGCCTCTGAGTGCTGTGTGTGCTTGGGAGGCCCCAGGGGCCTCTGATGGGAGACACCAGCTGTGAGGGTTAGGCAGCTTTGCCGCCTGCGCTGACCACCCCCTTCTGGACAGAAGCATGCCGACTGGGACACCAGCAGGGTGCGGGGAACCTCACATCCAGGAGGGCAGCAGCAGCCTCCTACCCGGCCCTGAGGCTCTGGGTGTTCTGGGCCTCTTACCATTGGTGTAGGGGTTGCCGGTCTTCTTGTTGGTCATGACGCGGGCCGTGGCATTGTTAACCTGTCCAGAGAGGGGGAGACAGAGGTGAGGGGTCCTGCCCAGCCTGCTCCTGCTTCCCTCTGGCTTCTGGGGAGGGGGCTGGGGGCTGGGAGGAGGCCCTCGGGGGGACCTAAGCCGCCATGCAGCCCGGCCCAGGGCCTCTGGCTCAGACACACTGGCTTGTGCTCTTCCCAGAGCAGTTCCAACAAACCCAGCCCCAGCCCCAGCCCCTTGGGCACCCAAGACCTGTGGAGAAGCTTGCTGTGGGCTACCAGCCTGGCCCCGGAGATGTCCTCTCCTCCAGCAGCTGCCAAGACCTCCTAGGTGTGTGCCCAAGAGGGCCACTCCCCCGCCCCCCCGGAAGCACCCCTTTTCTGGTGGGGATCCTCTACTCATCTACAGAGCTGGAAGCTTCCTGATGAGGCCTGTGCATCCTGGGGGAAAAGTGGGTGGGCGTTCTAGTGGGCAGTGCCAGGGGGCTGGGTCCCACACCACACCTGTAAGTCCCAGTCAGACTGCCCAAGGGAACACAGAAAACGACTGGCCTGTGTGGAAGGGAGTCGGGAACAGAGCAGGTGGAACCTGCACAACGCTTCTGGCCTCCGCCCCCGGAGTCCACCGGGCACTGGGACAGGCCAGGGCCTTTAGCTTCAGAGCCCTCCGACCATGTGCCCTAAGGGTCCCCCTGGCTGTGGGCCCTGCTGCCCCTTAGCCCTGCTGTTGGGGGAACCAGCTCTGGGTGCCAGAGCCACAGCACCAGAGTCACAGCATGAGGCAGGAGGGGCCCAGGAGGCCCAGGCTCCTCTGTCTGCTGCCCTTCTGGCCACCGGGTGCTGCCTCTGCTTCCACCCAGGCTGGAGTAGAACAGAAGGGGACGAGGGGGGCATCGCTAGGCAGAGGGGAGGGCCAGGGAGCTACTGCTCCGGGGAGAAAGGGATTCACAGCTCCTGGCTGGGGTGGGGCGGACGGGCCCTAGTCCTTGATGCTGCCAAGCCTTGAGCACAGTTTTGGGGGCTCTGGGTGTCTGGTTGGGGGCAGGGCTCTTCCAGGAGGAGGAAGAAGCAGGGAGAGCGGAGGGACCCCTGGGTGAGCTTGAGCCTAGATCAAGCAGCGGGAAGCAGTGGGCTCCCAGGAGAGCCAGACACGTGGCGGGAGGGCAGAGCCTGGCCTCGAGGTGGCCCTTCCTCCCCCATGGAGGACCCTGGCGGGGCGCTCTGCGGGGCAGACAGCGCTCGGCTGGAGGGGGCCCGGGGAGGAGGACGGGGCAGGTGTTGGCCACGGCCTCCCTGCCGCCGCCGCACACTTATCTGAGCACCTCAATTTTCCGTCCCTCTACGATCGTGCCATTCAGCTTCTCCCGGGCTCGGTCAGCATCTGAGCTAGTTTCAAAAGTTACAAACCCAAAACCCTGCGAGCAGAGGAGGACAGACATGGAGAGAAGACAGGATGAGAAAAAGGGGCAAAAGGAGGAGTGGGGGGCAGGGCCATGGGGAGAGGGAAGGAGAGAGAGAGGGAGAGAGAGAAGGGGCTGAGTCAGGGGGATCCAGGGAGAGGCTCGGGCAGCCCAGAGGTCATCTGGTGCCACCGGCAGGATGCACAGGGGTGTGGGCCCCAGGGTGGGCAGCTGCTGGCCTCCTGAGCCCAACCTGAGCTGACAGCTGGCACCTCTGAGGGACAGGCCAAAGCTGCAGAGATGCTAACCTGCCCAGGGGCTGAGGCTGGGCTTCAGGATGTCCAGGGGCCATGGCGCCACCCGCCTGTGCCCTAGGAGCCCAGGGAGCTGGGGTCTCCCTCTCCTGGGGGGAGCAGGGTTCGCTGGGCACCCTCCAGGCCTGCTCACCCTGCAGCCCCTCCCCAAAGCCTGCAGGCGAGGTCCAAGGGCAGCTGAGGGCCTGGGGGTGAGTGGACAGGCAGGAGTCCCAGGCCCAGGGCGGGGCTCTGGAGTGCAGGCAAGAGGTCCTGGCAGCTCAGAGAGAAGAAGCAGCATGGCAGCAACAACACAGACAGCTGGGGCAGGGTAGGAGAGCGGGGAGTACAAGCACCCGTGTTGCTCAGGGGTCCTCGGGCACGAAGCTCTCCAGGAAGGAAACGCACATGTCACACGTTAGCCTGGCAGGACCTACAGCCGGAAACGGTGGCAGCCTCTGCACGGCACCCACCTTGGAGCCCCGCTCGTTAAAAATGATCTCCACGTCTAAAATCTTTCCAAATTGCTGCAAAGACAGAGACAGAGAGGAGGGTGGGAGACAGGAAAGGGTGCGTAAGAAGGCGGTCAGGCTGTCCCCTGCGGCGGTCTTGATGCCCAGGTGTGGGGATGAGAGCCCTGGGGTCCCCTACTCCTGCCTCCAGCACCTGCCCATGGACCCCTGGGGCGTCCTCCTTAGGGAGTGCATCTTGCCTGGACCCTGGCCACATCAGCCGGCAGACCGGGGATGGGGTGTGGAGCTGTCCAACCAGGGCTGTCCTCCCCCAGCCTCCAATCTAGGCAAGGTGGGGACGCCCTGCCACCCCACGTTCACATTAAGGGTTACAGGTCTACAGAGAGGCCCTTCTACAAGGGATGGGGAGGGGCAGGCAGAGGCATAGCTGGGACCAGGAAATGGGGACCTTCAGGCTTCCCTTCCGTGGGAGGAACAGAGCGATCCAGCCAGGGCGAGGTAGGTGGGGAGGGGAAGAGCAGAGGGATGAGGATGAGGGAGGGGCCGTGGGCCTTGCACCCGTGTCCTGTGTCCCGTGTGCCAGGTGGGGCCAGGTCGTGGGTGGGGTACAGGCGGCAGTGTCCAGAGCCCAGGCTCCGGCCTGTCCAGGATGCACAAGACAGTCTGGTTACCCCTTCCTGCCTCAAGGGCAGTGTGAG
Organism: Heterocephalus glaber; assembly: GCF_053883595.1. NCBI lineage: Eukaryota > Metazoa > Chordata > Mammalia > Rodentia > Bathyergidae > Heterocephalus > Heterocephalus glaber. The sequence goes on along the minus strand of NW_028258173.1, from coordinate 3,416,731 downwards.
GCTGTGACTCCTTGAGGCAGGTTCCTGAAAACCACCCGTGGGGTCCTTAGGGGGCTGATCTGAAGCTCCTGCGCCAGCCGCCCCTGGAGTCAGGGGAAGGGAGGCTCGAGGCCTAGGGAGCTGGCAGCAACAAATGCCAATCTGCCAGGTTCTGGAAAGGGGGACCCACCGTCCCCATTCTATGAGCCCAGGTCCCGACGTAGCCTGGGGCCAGTGAGTAGGCGCACCACACGTCTGCCGTCCTAAGGGGAGGGGCTCAGAGAGGTCTGGCAGCACCTGAGCCCCCATAGGGCCAAGGGGGGATACAGCCTTTCCCCTGAGGACCAACAGGCCAGCCCTGTGGTGAGTCCAAGCTCCAAACCCAAGGGCCCGGGCCCCCGGACAGGGAGTGCACTTCTGGGCTCACCTAGGGATGGGTGCTGGGACTGTCCTCTTGGGCTGATGCAGCCTGTTTCCCTGACAAGTCCCTGCTGTGTGGGATGAGCCTGAGGGGCTGGCTGGGGCTCAGAGCTGCCCCACTGTGTAGGGAGCCGGGGATGGGTACAAGAGACACAGGCCAGGTGGCACCGTCCTTTGTGGTTGCACTGCACCCAGCCTGTTTCTCCACCTCAGCCCCAGTGCCACAGGACAGAACTGGGGGCAGCCCTGCACGTTCTCACGGGGCCTGCAACTGCTGGAACCCAGGGTGCAAACCCCAGATTCAGGAAGGGAACCCTCACTGTGCATTTGCAGGTCACCTCACCTGGGGACCAGGAGGGCTCAGGCCCGGGCGGGGGATGAGTGGTCCCCAGGCACACAGAAGGCTATGTTCCCAGGAGGCTGGGCTGTCCCTCCAGGGTCCTCTGCTGGGGTCAGGAGCCAGAAAGCAGGAAGCAGAGACTGATAACCCAGCGGACTCCAGGAAGCTCCCGAGGACAGGGGACACAGGTGTGGGGGTTTCTGGCCAGGGAATGGGCTGCCACAACAGGCCTCCCGCCCTGCCCCACAGGGTGCCCAGGCGGGAGGGAGCCACAGGTGCGGGGAGGGTTGGACCAGCCCGAGCACACTCACCCCGAACATTTGCCGTAGGTCGGGGTCCCTGAACCGGAAGGGGATGTTGGAGACGTGCAGCCGCTTGGGCTGCTGCTTCTCTGTGGGGTCGGAGGGGTGGAGTGGCTGGCTGTCCGTCTGCGCCGCCTCATCTGTCTGCTGTGGGGAGAGGACAGGCTGTGGAGGCCACCTCCAGATGGCCAGGGCCCGCCCATCCCCTTGACCACAGGCCTCTCTGCACATGAATGGGGGCAGACGACGCCCACAAGGTTTGCAATCCAACCTCCGAGGCGCCAGCTCCAAGCTTTGCCCAGGTGGTACCAGTGAGGCCATCCCCCACTGCCACCCCAGTGCTGACTCCGGGCCGGCCTGCTCTGCGCTGATGTCAGGACCAGATAGACTTCGGGATGGGCCTCTTGGGCACACATATCTGTCCCGGCCCGCGGGTAAGTCAACGGAGACCCTAGAGGGGCAGTGAGAATGACAAGGGACAAGAGACACGAGAGATGGAGACAAGACAGGTTTCTGATCTAGTCTCGTTTATTGCGGAAGCTGCTACAGCATATGTACCGTAAGGCTAGAGGGGAGGAGCAAGGGGAGGGTACTGGGGCTACTTCCTTGTTGCCGGGTAGACTTGCTGCAGGCCCAGACATGCCCGTAAAAGGCACTCAAGAGTTCTAGCAGGGGGTGGGCAAGGCCCCCCACACATATCCACAGGATGTCCACCCCTCACGGCCATCCACAGCACAGGCTCCTTATTCTAATCCTGCTGCCACTGCCACTCCAGGCTTGGGGCGGCCAAGGTCAGTCGTGTAAAGGCCATCCTCATTTAGACCCAAACACTGGCTGACAGAGGGCCCCGAAAGACTTAGGTTACAGGAAACAAAGCTGCTGTGTGCCTGTGAACCCTGCACAGGTCCTGGTGAGGAGGCTGGGAGCTGAGACAGCATGTGTGAGCCTCTGTGTGGATGTCTCCAGTGGTCAGGCCGTGCGCTCGCCGCAAAGCTGGCTTCAACCTGGCTTGGTCCCAGCTACACTTGGAGAAGCAGCAGCAGACTGGGCATGCGCTTCATCAGCCCCGAGGGCCGAATGGATGGTGGATGGAGGTGGCTGGGGAGCTCATGGCCCTTGGACGCACTGAACAGTGTCCAGAGAGGTCTTCCGCACAGCAGAGGCTGCCCACTGCTCCTACCATGGGGCTCCTCTGAGAGGGGTCACTGTCCCCAGCTCTCCCAGTGGTGCTAAGCTCAGCTGCCATGAACACACTTTCTATGAGCTTCCTTCCCTTCCTGCCCTGATGCCCTGCTGGCCCTCTGGGCTGGAAGGATAAATTCCCCAATACACCGCTCACACTTGAGCCCTTGTCCTGGGTCTGCTTCTAAGACAAGACACCAGCTGATGACACTGGGGGGAGGTGGTGTCTGGCTCCAGCCACCCTGAGCCTTTCTGGAGCTGAGATGGGGCAGGTAGGGTCCCTGGGGGCCTGTGCTGGAACTGAGACAAACCAAGGTGCTGGTAGCTGTGGTCTTGTATGGCAGAAGGAACAGAGGCATGGGTCCCAGCAAGAGGGAAAAAGCTGAGTTTGGAGGCACAGAAACAAACGCCATGGTGTCCAGGAAGGGCCTGGTTTACATAGTCGTGTGTGTGTGTGTGTGTGTGTGTGTGTGTGTGTGTGTGTGTGGTGTTCACTGCCAACAGGAGCAGGAGAGATGATGGATACGCCTCCCTCAGTTGTGACAGTGAGGTGCAGCCCGAGGTGACCATGCCCAAGGCCTTGTTCTGCAGCTGTAGGAATGGAGGCCATCGACAGAGTCTTCCCCATGCCACACTGTGGCTAATGGAAGAGGCTGGTCTCCAGACTCCAGCTAGAGTGGCCATCTAGCTCTCCCTGTCCTTTCTGGAGAGATAGGTTGTCTTGGCTAGGAGGCCTCCTATCAGGCTTCTGCTGCCCTTAGGTGACCATAGAAGCCACCACCCCATGGGCTTGCTGAAGGCCCTGATGACAACCCAGGTTGTAACTAGGCAGGGACTGGGTGGCCTGCAGGAGTGTGGAGCTTCCTGCTCAAATGTCCTCAGATGTAACATCGCTTTCCTGTGCTGGGAGGTGGGCTCAGGCTGTCCTTGTGTCACTTAGAGCATTATGCGGTCGGTCTGGACAACTTGGCCATCCCAAGCATGTCTGGCCAATTCTGACAAATGTTCTTGAAGCAAAGTGCCACCAGGGTGGCGATGGCAGCGACAGGGGCTGGGCTCCAGCAGGAAAGCATCAGTGGTGGATCAGCTGGTGGGGACCTCTAGACAGCCGTGGTCTGGCCGGCATCAGATCCCCACCTCCGATGGAGAAGGCAGTGCAGCTGTCTTTGGCTCCACAGGACGCACGAGGGGCTCCTCCAACCACACCCTGGGGTCTGGAGAGGCCCTGTAGCCTCTAAGCTCAGCTGCCATCCTCGGACCCAGACAGCAGGCCTGTGCTGGACTCCAGATGGCTGACCAGGTCCTTGTCCGAGCATCCCAGGTCCTCGAAAAGATCTGAGCCCCATTGCCTGGCCACGGGAGGTACAGCTCCTTTTTCTCCTGTGGACTCCATGCAGTGGTCCTCACCCCTTCCTGTGCACTCCCCGTGCCCTGGGCTGCTCTTGGTTACAGGTGTCCAACCCGGTCATTCTGGGTCAGGACATGCAGTACTGGTTTTTGATCACCAGAGGGCAGCGGTCATCACAGCCAGGTGGCCACCCAGAGGAGCCCAGGAAGCCTTGGCAGAGACGCCAACAGGAAGACAGCCATAGGATGGCACTGATGAAGTTGGGGCGCCTGGAAATGGGGCACCCCAAATCCCACCTCAAGACCCTAAAGGAGTGCAGCCAAGGGGCTGGTGAGAGGAAAGGGTGAGGGGCATGTGTGGGCTGAGCCACAAGAGGCTAGGATGCAGGAAGCAGGAGCACCCGAGCCTCCCCTGCCCTTTGCCCAGCAGTGGACAGAGGCAGATAAATGGGTTCAGTGAGTGTAAAACTGTAAGATGTGCTGAGAAACCCCAGAGCGAACCGCGTGCGCTGCCCCTGAGCGGAGATGCAGACCTGCCCACCAGCTATCACAGCAGTGCAGGCACGTCCACCGCCCGCTGCCTTTCTTTTTCCGAGGGGCTTTCTTTCTTTTTTTAAAAAAGAAAAAGCAATCTTTGCTTCTTCCAGATTTCAAATACAGAGAAAAAGGAAACACCAATGGTAAGGAAACACCTCCAAATGCCAGTCCTGGTGGCTCACCTTCGGTGTCTCCACTCAGCCTTTACAGCCCTCCCGCTCCAGCCTCCACCATTCAATCAGGTACCAGCTCCTGGAGGGCCTGGGCAGGTCTAGATGCCCAGGGCATCTCCCACCTGCAGAGGAGCCTGCAGCTCCTGCACCTGGGTCAAGGTCAGCACAGAGAAGTGAAGAGAGTCAACAGGAGGATGGGTCCAGGTGGGCCTTGGGCAGCAGGCAGGTGGCCCGGTGGCCAGGCTGGAGCCAAGCTTTGCTGATGAGGCACAAGGCAAACTGGACTCTCTGCAGCCCATCTCTGCTCATCTTATCCCTCCAGGGGCCGCCGATGATCCAGCTGTTAGTTCTGGTGGCCGAGGTGGATCATCCCCGGCCAGCTCTCGGACCCCACCTGCTGGAAGTGTGTTCTTCAAAACCCAGTGCCCTGGCCAGCCCCTCCTGGGGCTTGTGCTGCTGCTTAGATTACAAACGACAGACATGCTACTTTAAGCATCTTGCTGGCCACTGAACGCACTTGAGGCATCTGAGGCTGACCTGCCACGTCCTTGCCTCCACCCCTACAGCCTGGGGCACCATGGCTGAGTGACCATGGCATGGTTTGCCACCTTTCTCTCTGAGAATTCACCTGCCTGTTAATCAGCAATGTTTGGCAACTTGCCCTCGTGCTGGGGGTGTTAGGAGGGAACCTAAACTGGCTGGAACAGGATTTCCCCCAATTATCAGCTGGAAACCCTCCTGAGGCAGGAGAACAAAAAGCTCAGTGGATCCAGAAATTCCAGGGAAGTCCACCTTTTCTGAGCTGGAGTCCAGCCTGTGTTTTTGGGCGTGCTGGCTAGGGGAGAGGCAGGGGAGGGTGTGTGGGCTGTGAGGCCACCACTCCTTCCCATCCATCAGTCTCAGGCTCAAGGACTGCCCAGGCCACTGGCGTCACCTTGGGCCAGGCAGGAGCAGCCTTGCAGAGGCCGTCTGTGGTGCATGAGGGGGAGGCTGGGGGTGGAACTGCACTGGCTCTGAGTCTCCTCCCTGCTGGCCCTGGCCGCAGCTCCTGCCAGGGCAGCTGTGCTTACCAGCAGAAGGAAGATCCTCTGGCGGGGAGGGCAGGGAGGCTTCGGGGCCTTTGCAGCACGTGGGCTGTGGAAGGTAGGAGGCTTTGTGCCCTGACCTAGTGCTAATAGCAGGTGCCTGAGGGGCCCCCTAAGGGGACTTCCTGTGTGTGTGTGTGTGTGTGTGTGTGTGTTGCGGGGAGAGGCCAGGGCACTTGGTGGCTGTACCCCGAGAGCTCAGTGGAACCCTAACCCAGCTGGGAGAACCCAGGTTTAGACCAAAGCCCAGATCCCACCCTGCCTGCCATCCCGGTGCCCCTTGCTCCCAACTCCCGGCTGCTCGGGGAAGGACCAAGAGGAGGCTGAGTGAGCTGAAAGAACCCTCCTAACGTCTGCAAGGACAGGACAGTGACACCTGACCCAGCACACGGACATTTGGCCTTTGCTACCACTGCCAGGCAGCTTCTCTGGAAGGAAGGTGGCTCCGGGAATCTTAGAACATCCTCCTTTCCGGCTCCCTCTCAAGGTGGCAAGCTCTGCCTGAACAGGTGCCCCAAGGTCTTCGAGGCCTCTAGATGCACCAGGTCTTTGGAGGTAGTCCTGATGTCAAGGTCTTCTTGCTAGTGCTGGCCCAGAACCTTCCACCTGCAGCCTGCATGCAGCTCCAGGCCAAGAACAACAATCTCCCCTCTGTAGCGTGGCCCTGACCCCTGTTTGGGACCTGAGGACCAGCCCTCGGGGAGGAAGGTCAGGCCACAGTGCATCCAGGCTCCAGTGTCTCTGGCCCAGTTGTGTTCCTCGGGATGTGCAGGGACACTGGCAGGATCCTCCAGGGCCACCCATCAGATGTTTCTGTTAGTGACCAGCAGGTACCAGAGGGCAGAGCTGGCCACTTCTCTGCACCCCAAGAGCTGATTTAGTGCCTGGCACACAGTGGTGTGGCACATCCATCTGGGTAAGTGCAGGATGACAGGGGTGTCATGCAGGTCCCAGGGTGTCCAGAGGCCAGGTGCTCATCCCTCCTGCTCAGCTGTGAGCCATCAGCTCTCGCCCCATGTCATCGGTGAATCCAGCCATCTTGTCTCCTTCATTCTTCCAGGCAAAGCCCCCTGGCTCACCTTGCAACCCCGCTTTGTTCATAAGGAGGCTGTCAGAGGCTGCACTAGCGGGGCCTTGTCTGCTGTAGTCCCTCAGAGGAGACCCGAGCTTCTCTGGCGTCAGGAGTCACACCTGTGTCTACTCTGAGCACACAAAGGTTGTGAGTTTGATGGATCCGAGACAGGGCACCTGGGAAGATGGTTTGGCTCCCGGTTCTAAAGGCCCTGGGTCTGGCCTTGTGCATCGGTGGTCCATGGCTGGAGGAACCCTGGAGGGAACCCTTGGGAGACATCTGCACCATGATGCAGGTGGGAGGGATGGAAAGTTCTGACAGCTTCCGAGTAGACTCAGGCTGGCAGCGCTTGATGAGAGGAAGGGGCTGGCTGGGACTAGATGAGGCTGGATCCTGCCCAGGGGCAACCGGGTGGGCTCTCCAGACAGACTGGGTGACATGTGAGGGAGGGGAGGGTAACCTCTGGATCCATCCTGGATTGGGGGATGGCTGAGGGAGCACAGCTGGGGTCGCTCCTCGAGTGCAGTGTGCTGGCCTCCTGCCCAGCCCCGACCAGCCAGCACAGCCAGATGCTGGGACCGAGCCAGCAGGGATGGTGGGGTGAATCCAAAGTCCCAGAGCAGGGGCTCGGGGAGGCCCAGGGAGAAGGAGCAGCAGGGGGCCGTGGGCAGTGGGGTGGAGGCAGGGCTGGGCAGCTGCCCACTCCCACACTGCGGTGGGGGCTGCCTGGATGGAGCCCACCCAGGAAGGAGGCTGCTCCTCACCAGCTCCATCAGGAAATCTGAGAAGTGGAGGGCTCAGCACTTTCGCCTCTGAGCTGCATTACAACCACATAATTGAAGCTATCTGATTGGAGGGCAGCCAAGCAGGTAGATTACAAGTGATTAGAAATGATAGGAGGGCCTGCAACTCGAGACAGCTGGGCTGCCCCCCCCCCACTCGGCTTGCCCTGCAGACCCCGTGGGCCCAAGCCCCGGCCTCCCCAGCTCCCTTGCTTTCCATTAACAGGTCACTGGCCTGGCCACGGAGGACACACAACCCACCTCCCAGATAAGGTCAGAATCCGCCTGAGGCCAGAGACAGCTCGGCAGACGTGGTCATGCCCGACCCCAGCCCACCCCTTTCCTTCAGGATCCTTGGGGACCGGAGATGAGGCGTGCACGGTCCAGGACGCGGGACCAGAGCTGGTGTCCTACACAGGGGCCCTTCTGAGCCACCCCCTCCCGGACGCTCCGCCCTGTTGGGCAGGGCAGGGCCCCTTACCGGCACTGTCTGGGTCCCGGCGATGGGCTGTGTGCTGGCCTCGGCGCCCGGCTGTTCGGGGCGGGTCTGTGCTGGTGTGTACAGGGTCATGCCGTGCTCTGGGGCGACAGGGGTCTGGCCCGAGTAGTCCTGCGTGGGGTGCGGCGGGGGCGGGGCGTACTCGGTAGGGATGCCGTTCTGAGGCGGAGGGGGGTACTGGGCAGGGGGGTAGGGCTGGGCCATCGCCTCAGGCGGAGCCGTGGCGTCCTGATTGCCCTGCGGAGGGAGAGAGCAAGGCCAGGTTAGGATCTTTCCCTTCCCACGGTCCGCCCGGTCAGTGGCTTCCAGCTGGACAGAGATTTTCCGGGGCTGGACACAGTACTATTAGGGACATCAGCTCAGGTAAGTAGGAGGTGCTGGGCTGGGCATCCAGGAGCTTAGGTCCAGAGAGAGACCCCTGGGTGCAAGCCCACTTGCATTTGTTGGACCTGAGCCCTTCAGGTTATTTTTTTTTAACACTTCAGTTTTAAAAACTGATCACTTTATATTGTGTATAAACTGTAGACCCACATGCAGTTGTGAGACATAACTGCGCTCCTGCATACCTTCTGCCTGGTGTCCCCAACAGTCGTGCCCCTAAGACCACCGTCACCAGGATGGCAACACTGGTCACCCAGCACAGGATGGGGTCTTTATCACCAGCCCCCGGCCTCGTTCAGGCCTTGGGTTTCCTGCTGAGAGCAGGGTGTGAGGTGTCACAGCCACCTCAGGCTCCTGGAGCTCACTGTGCAGAAGCCAAAACAACAGTGTCACAGGGCCTGGGAGCTCCTGTCCCTGTGGTAAGTCTCCCACGAGCTCCCAGAGACCCCTCCTGGCTCTCTCGAAGGCCTGCTGCCCAGGGAAGGGACACGCACTCTCTCATCATTGAATGCAGCTGCTCCTTGGGGCTTTTAGAGGCCAGGTCCGTGGTACAGCTCCTGCAGTGCATTAGGGCAGTGCTTCTTGAAGTAGGGGGCCCAGACCCACTATTTGCACACTGGGGAGCTATGCCGGTAGCTGGTGGTGCAGATCCTCAGGCCTACCTAGGCCTCCTGCATGCTGATGAGGCCACTGATGGGGGTGGGGGCTCCAGCCGCTCACCCCATCCTCCCCTGCAGACATGCTCTCAGTGCGAGCCCCACCGAGCAGGTGAGATGTACCCCTGCCATTCCCCATTGGAGCAGCCACCAAGGGGAGGCCTCCTACCCAGACACGGGCGGGTCTGACATGGTATGTGGTCCCCCACGCCCCACTGTCTCCTTGAGCAGCCTGGGACCAGCACACCTCATTCCCAGCAGACTGTTAGTGAGCACCTGCTGGATGTGGGCACCCAGCAGGCTGCCCTCCCACTCCTGTCCCTCTGACACCTCCAGTGGCAGGCCAAGTGGCTTCTCTGACAATGGGGGACCCCTTCCATACACCATGCTTCCCTCATGGACCAGCCCCCCATGCTTTGCCCTCTGGAGAACATGGCCCTGCACTCCTTGTACCCTTCACTCGGAACATAATCGACTCTTCCTGGGACCCGACTCTTGGGCATCAGGGGAGTGTCAGGCTGCAGCCAGGATTGGCTGTGTTGGGGAGTGAGAGGGCAGGCCCTGCCCCTGTGGAGCTTGCATCCAGCAGGAAAGGAAAATCTAGACTGCAGCTGTCCCGATGTCGAATCACCTGTGAAGGCACCAGGTCCTCTGAGGGCCTGGCTGCCATAGGGCCACGTGCATGAGTGGGATCTGCTCAGATGCCTATGTCTGCCTGCACCCCACAGCCCCTGGAGCCACTCATGCTGGGCTCTGCAGTGGCGCTGTCACCGAGAGGGAAGCTTCAGGCACAGAAGCCCTCTCCTTCTCTTCCTCCCTCCTCCTCCTCTACACAGCTGCCAGTCCCTTCCTCTCTGCAGTGAGTCTGAAACTAGGGCATCACTTGGGCTGTGAGGGACACCTCCCCGCCTTGCTGGAGGTCCTTGTCTCACTGGTCCATATAGCTCAGGAAGCCACATCATCCCCTGTCAGCAGACAAGCTGGGGTCCAGCAGGGGAAGGGGGACCTAGAGTGGGGGAGGGAAGACAGAGGACAGGGCGCCCAGCAGAGGTGGAGGAGCGCCTAGCACCTGGAGTGGCTCATGGAGGGATGAGACACAGACACAGCACAGGGCGACAAGGGGAGGGCCATCGGCGGGCCTTGGCAGTCATGGGGAAAGATCAATTCACTGATAAATATTTGATTAAGCCATCACTAACTTACACTGTCTTCCCAGCTCCCCTCTCCCCACTCCTTCACGACCTGAGAAGGGATGGGCTCCCTGCCCATCTGCTTCCTTCTTGGTGAGCTCTCACCTCTCCCCAACGAGCCCTCCCTGGGTCCCATTTGGGGCCAAGTGACAGCTGCCAATCACACCCACTGTGATGGTTCCCACAGGGCTGGAGCCCAGAGCCCAGAGCTAGAGGGCACAGTCAGGGACCTGTCAGCAGTGTGTGCCAGTTCTGAAGGGGCTTGGGGTAGGCAAGGGCCCCTGTGAGATGGGGACATTTGAGGGACACTACACATTTGAGCACACAGTGCTCTTTGCTTTTACAGAGACTCATTTAATCCTCCTGAATCCCACAAGGTGGACACTGAGGGTCGGAGACTCTGGGACTTGCCAGGCTGGTACAGAAGCCAGGATAACAGTGTAGGTGGCCTGGGTCCCAAACCCACTTGGCTGCAGACTGGCCCTTCCAGGGAGGGTCCTGCAGGGGAAGACAGTGACAGCATCTAGACCCCAGAATGCACAGGAATGAGCCAACAGGTGGTCACAGGTGGCATCTGTCCTCTCTGCAAAGGGTTCTCCATCTGCAAATAGTCACTGCAATGTCCCAGCCAAAGGAATGCAGAATAAACCAAGCTATCGTGACTTGGCAGGCCCTGGGGTGATCCTCGACACCCGTGTCTGGTGTTTCCTCTATGCCATGTTGGGGGCAGTATGGAAAGCTGGCTGCACTTCCCAACCATTTGATGAGGTTTAATAATGTGCCATGCCACCCCGAGCAACTGAGGCCACTTGCAGCCCACATTTCCCAGGAGGTTCGGATGTGGCCCTGGTAGAGAGCCCTGGACCAGACTCCATGGAAAAGCTCAAGAGGAAACACAAGTGCCTGGCCCATCGAAGGGGAACAGCCAGTGTTTGTCCCCTTCCTGTTCTTTCTTCTTCTCAGGTCTGCTGGGGCCAGAGTCAGCAAGGATCTGGGGCTGGAAGGCATGAGTTGAAGAGTTCCCTGCCAGGCTGTGGGGCTTCCGATGGCATCATTTGGAACAGCCGTTTAAAGTGTCTGGCTCTCCAGGGGATGGTGAATTCCCAGAGCAGGGTCACCTCATTCGCCCTGTGTCTCCACATTCTTATGCCCAGCACAGCACCCTGTTGCACTTGGAGGAATCTCAATGAGTGGGTGAATAGATGGATATATGGATGGATGGATGATGGGTGAGTGGGTGTTATGGCTTGTATCTAGATGTCCCCCCAGAGCCTGATATGGTCATAGGTGGAGCTTTTAGAGGTGGACGGATCTAGGGTGTGTGATGCTGGGATCATGGATGTGATGCTGGCATTGATTCATGATGCAATGCTAGGGTTAAGGCTGTCCCACTTTGGATGTGAGTAGCACCCGCCCTAAGGGTGGGTAGCCTGGATGGGATATAAGGGACAGAAAGAGTGTCATTGCTGTTGCTTGTTGCTTTGCTTCTTCCCTATTTTGCTGCTTTGCTGTCTCTGCCCACCATGAACTGTTTCTCCTCTGCGATGCCCCTCTGCCATGCTATCCTGCCTTGAGGCCAGCTGCCTATGGACTGAAACCTCTACAGACTGTGAGCCAAAACAGATCTTCCTTTAACTCTGGGTGTTAGGTATTTTGTTTCAGCAATGAGGAAAGTAACTAAGACAGTGGGTGAGTAGATGGATGGGTATGGATAAATAGAAGAATGGCTAGGTGGATAGGTTCATTGGATTAATGAATGGGTGGGTAGAAAGATGGAGGAATGGATGGGTGGGCAGATGGAAGATGAACAGATGAATGAGCTGAAAGACCAGTCAGGTCATTATCCCTCTCCCTCCATGAGCTTGGCCCTTTCTCTCATTATCATGTTTGCCTGGCAAAACCGATAAGATCCAGCTCTGCCTTCTTCACTCCATGGTCTACACTGAAGGAAGAAACCACAAATTCATCCTGGATCCATGGCCACTCCCAGTTAGGATCCATGACCACCTTTGGTGTCATTCAGCTTCCACACTCTGAATGACTGTTTCATTCTTCCTCAACCTACTACGTGTCTGCTCTCATCCTCACTTTGGGCGATGGCTCCATTTTCCACCTTCTGCAGAGAATAGAAAAGAATGTCCAGGCCCCGCCACCCACTTTCTATTGCTGTATTCTTCCTTCCCTGTCGCTCCTGGAGAAAATCATCCAAGCTCCCATGTGGCACCAATGACCCCAGCTGCACATGGAATATAGCCCTTTTCACCAATGTGTGCTCACGGCTCTGGCAATTAGCCCCCCGCACCCCAGGGTCATTGGTGAGCAGATGGCCTATAATCACTCCTGTGCAGTGAAAGAAAACCCTGCTTGGTCCCACAGCTCCTTCATCCTACAAACCGGATTCCTTGCTTTCCTTGGAGCAAAGCTTCCTGAATGAGCTGTCTACAGCTGCAGCCCAGTGCCTTTGCTCCGGTTCTCTCTCAGTCCCACTTCTAACCAGCTTTCTTTGGCACCAGTCCTTAATGCCAAGGTTGGTTCAGGTGCCCATTTCCGCCATATTGAAAAGCCAATGGTCAGCTTCTGGTCCAGTTCGATGAGGCTCCTCCACAGCCCAGGCTACAGATGACAGCTCCTTTCTCTAGGGAGAGTTTCTTGTCTTGCCTGTGCTGCCCCACTCTCTTGGGTCCTACTTTACTGAAAGCTGCTTCTAAGTCTGTTCCAGCTCCCTGTGCATCTCTCCAACCTTTGTACAGAGCTGGGCTCTGAGGCTCAGTCCTCAGGCTTCTCTGGCTCCACTCACTCTCTGAAGGTTTCCATTCAGTCTTAAAATTTAAAATACCCACTATGTGACAACCCCCATTATCTTCATCCTCAACTCTCCCCAGAATTCCACCTGCCCCACAGCAGTCTCCTCTCACGTATGTAATACATAGTTCAGGCCTGGCATGTCCCGAAAGGATCCCTGCTTTTTTGGGTCAAATTGGCCTTCCCCTTCCCGTGACAGTCCAGCATTCAGCCCAAACCTCAGGGTCAACAATAACTGCTGTGTTGGTCCACACTCCACAAACAATCCAGCAGCAAATGCCACCCACTCGACTTTCACTGTGTGCCCAGAATCCACCATCTCTACCAACTCAATGTTCTCAGTGTCTCTCACTGGTCTTCACGCTCCTGTCCCAGCCCCTCCAGGCTGTGCTCTGCAGAGTAAAATCCAGAGTCCTCATGTGGGCCCCTTGGCCCTAGAGGGCCTGAACTCATCTTGGCTCTCGTCTCCTGCATCCCTCCTCCAGTCTGTTCTGCTCTGGCCACAACACCCCAGCTGTCCTGGACACGCAGCTCCTACCTCAAGGAATGTGTACTGCCCATTCCCTCTACAGGGATCCTCTTCCAGGCACCCATAGAACTCTCAATTCCTCAGGGAGGCCTCTTTGAATTGGGGTCTGATACAGTTGAGATCTAAAATGTCCCTCCAAATTCTCATGTGTGTGACAGGTGATTGATCATGGAGTGCTACACTCATCGGTGGATGCATCCATTGATCAGTTCAGCAGCGGAACGTTCTGTGAGGAGGTGGGCCCTGGTTGGAGGTGGTCACTGGGGTGTGACCTGAAAGAGCACGTTCTTGTCCTTGCTCCTCCCTTCTCTCTCTGTTTCCTGGGTGCCATGCAATCAGCGCCTTTCCTCTGCCATCTCCTCTGCCATCTTGTTTCTGCCCTGGACCCAACCAACCACAGGCTGAAACTAAGCCAAAATTAACCTCCCCTCCTTCAAGTTATGGGTAATTTTGTCCCAGCGAAGGGGAAGCGACTAAGACAGGGTCCCTCCACCTGACAGCCCCCATCCCCTTGACCCACTTTCTCCTCCCACATCTGAGGACTCCAGATGCCTATCACCATCACCTGTCTTCTGTGTCCCTGACATAAGCCCCAGCACAGTTGGGCCTTGGCCTCCCTTGCTGCTGGATCTTCATCCAGTGTCCAGAGAAGCACGCAGCATGGCAGGACCATGATCAGCGGGTGCCTAAGGGAGGGATGAGAGTGCGAGGGAGGAAAGAAGTCCTCATGGCCATGAACACTGAGCCCTCTGTGTACCCTGTGTACCCTCCTGAGTCCCCACAGCAAGCCCGGAAGGCAGGCTCAGGTCTTATCTTACTTTGCAAGTAAGGAAACAGAGGCTCACAGCCGTGATTCCAATAGCACCTGGCCAGCAGCTGGCAGCCCACAGAGATTGGCCAACATGCTCAGGGGTATTTCGGTGTAGTGATCTCACCAGAAAACCCAGTCCTCCAGAGGGCCTGCTCTGCGGCTGTTATCACGTGTCTGCTCCCTGCCATCTTCCCCATGTGGTGGGTACCAAGACATGGTATTCACAGAGGGATAAAGTGCCTGCCCAGGGTCACAGAGCCTCGATCCTAAGAGACCCGCTGAACCTCTACTGCCTGTCTTCTGAGGAGGAGGAAGGCAGGGAGGCATGAAGGGAGTCTGCGAGAGGAGCAGGGCAGTTGGCCGCAGACTCCAGGTCCTGAGAGCCACTGGGGACGTCCCTTACCACTGCAGACCAGGGACACCGCCTCGCCAGCCTGGAGTCAGCATGGGTTATTTACGCCACAGAACTGGTGAGGAGCATGGGGGCTGGAGTGGGGTGGTGAGGGGCTCCATGCAGGCTGGTGCTCGCCCTCAGGCTGGGGAGTTCAGGCCATGCACAGGAGCTGGAACTGGCTGGGTGTGGGCTGAGGGAGGAGTCCCGGGCAGAGAGGCCATGGCTGGTCTGAGGGTGAGGTGGGAGCCCTGGAGGGTCAGGCTGGTGTCTGCCATCTGCCCAGCCAGTCCCCTGTGCATCCTACACTGTCTCTGCTGTCTCTTCTCCCAGAGGCTGGCCAGCATGGACAGGGCCCATGCTTCGGCTTCCGAGTAGCTGGAGGGAGGGGAGTGGCTGTGGGTACTTTCTCCTTCTTACTTCCCTGGCCCTCCTCTGGGAGGCCGTTTCCGGCTGGCTCTGTCCTGGACCATGATGGACCCAGCCTCCTCTCACGGAGCTGTTCTACAGCCCTCCCTCCTCCCTCCCTGGCTCTACCCACTGCTGATTCCTGTTGCTCCTGGGACCAGAGGTAATGACAGCTCTGATGCTGCCAGGGTCAGGTTCCTGCCAGGTCCCCAGTAGTCCTTCTACCTGGCCCTTGAGATACCTCTAGAGTGAGCGAGCTGCCTGCCGCCCACTGGATCCTGATGGCAGGATCCTCTTGCCCAAGGACAGGATGGTATGACTGGGCTGGGCAGCTGCAGGGCCTTAGCTCCTGCATTTGGGGTGGATGCACCCTTGTCCCTGTACCCTAAATGCTGGCCCTACCACAGCAATGTGGAGTGAGTCTGGGCTTGGTCTTAACCTCTTTGGACCTCAGTGAGGTCTGTGGAGTGGGGACAGTGACCCATCCTCCCGAAGGCAAGAGAACCCTCCTTCTCAAAAACGTAGAGCTGAGGACCCCGAGAGTCTCTGCTCACACCACTGGCCCAGCAGCTGGCTGTCCAGCCTGTGTCCTGCAGCCTGTGCATGCTGCTGGGCAGGGCAGGACGCTGTGGACACAGGGTGGTAGAGGAGACGGGAAAGCTGGACATCTGGCAGTGGCTGGGCCCCTCCCTGTGTGGCCTGGCCACTTTCCCTTCCTGGATCCCTCGATTCTCAGGCCCTCCAGGGCAATTAAGCTAATTGCCTCTGACTCCTCACCCCTGGAGAGAGGGCGCCTCACACCCGAGGCTTGCAGGCCAAGCTGCAGTGGGAAGCTGGCAGCGGCCATCTTCTCCCACCTCTGGGCAAACCGGATTCCACGCAAGAGTGAGAAAGGGAGCCGGGGAAACAACAGCCAGCGACCAAACTGTCGGGCGTGTCTGGAGCCCATGCCACCAGCCCAGGAGGAAGCCACCCTGCCTGCAGAGGCGTGGACCTCACCCTGCTGGCCACCCCTACCTGGTCAGTCTTCCTGCTGCCCTGAAGAGGTGGTAATGGGTCCAGGAGCCACACTGCCCCACCCCAGCCCAGAGGCCGAGATGCACCACACCACAGCCTTCCTGCTCCGGCCCGCTCATTCACCGTGTGAATGTGGCTGGTCAGAGGCGTGGAGCACTGGTGGAAGGGGTCTTGGGACAGCCACATTTGCCCTGTGATGGGGACCAGGAAAGGATGGATGTCAACTTCCTAAGCCCCAGACAGGCCAGGCCAGAGCCGTCTTATCTGCAGGTGCCGACCACTGGGCAGAACAGGAGGGCCCGTCCTGGGCAAGCACCTGGTCCGCGGGGCAGCCCTCCCCGTCCTCGGCGGAACTCAGTGTTGGGGGGAGGCCGGCTGGCCTGGGGCTGAACTCTGGGCTGTGGCCCTGGTCCTCTAAGACTCAGTCAGGGGAGCTTGTTGCTCCCATCTCTTCAGCTTGGAAGCAGGGTTGATGCTGCCTGGCCCCCGAGAGGGGATACACATCTCGGGGAGGCGCATATCTCTGGACACCTGGGGCTCTGCACCCTCATTTCTGGCTGCAGTTTGAGTGAACCAAATACTCCTTCAATTCCCACGTCTTAGAAGAGGAAGTAACCACAGGAGACCCAGCCCAGCCCACCAGACGATCTCCCTAGGGGGCACCTTGTCACTGCCAATGAGGAAGCTCCCGTGGTCCTGCCGCTCACAGAGGTGAACAGTCTGCTTCCCAGAAACCTCCACCAGACACCTACTCTGCATGGAGTCTGTGGACTTGTCTTCAGCGGGCTGGCCCTTAACCCACAGCAGCTTTACCCTTCTTGGCTGCTCCTGACAAAGATTCAGGAAGCACCATGTTCATCCCCAACTTACAGGTGAAGAACTGAAGGTGAGTGTTTCTGGTGGACCCAGATCCAGGCCCCTGGCATCATCAGCGTGTGCCCGCACTGTGCCACTATCCTTCCCTGGGCTGAGAGCACTTCCTTTCTCGCTGCCCACCTGTAGAGAGGCGGCTCCCAGGCCACACTTGCCTAACACTTGTTTAAGTGGTTTAAATGGTTCCGGGGAGTAAGAGGACCCCTCGGAGGGCCAATGAGAAGAGTCGCTGCCCAGAGAAGTGAGGAGTAAGGGAGAAGGCAGGATCTCAGAGCCAGAGAGCACTGGATTGTATTTTCTTGGAGGTGACCCCCTCCCCCACTGTTTGCAAAGTGCACTTCATTGGCCAGTGGAGTTTGTGGGAAAAGGGAAAGATTAAGAGGAATGAAGATTAAGCTGGAATACACGCTGATATCCAGGCAAGAGAACTGACACCCACTGGCTGGGGTACCTGGCAAGCCCTGCATCAGACCTGACCATGTTCCTGCTGCCACTCCCTGGGGTGGGTGTGGTTTGGGGGAAGATGCTATGGTGGGACCAAAGGGCACTGGGCAGGGTGAACACAGGGCTCTGAGTATCTCCAAGGAGGGTGGAGCCAGCTGTGCTCGCAGGAAACCCCTGCCACTGATCCTAGGGCTCGAGCTGAAAGGGCCTCCTGAGCATTCCACCCACTTTGTCGAGCAGGACTGGGCACCCAGAGAGGCTGGCTTATGAGGTCCTCTGCTGATGGGAGCTGCAAGGTCAGTGTCCTTTGAGTCTGGACCAGCAGGAGAGTGAGCACCGGTGTGTGTGAACTCGCTCACCAAACAGACACCACCTGCCCAGCCAGCACCAGGTTCTTCCAGCAAGCAGAAACTGTCCTCTGCAGTGGTGGGCTGTCCCAGGGGAAGTGGCTGGGGAGGGAGGCAGGACCTGTCCAGCCACAGCCTACTCTCCCTCGCCAGGCTCCTGCCTCTTGATGCCATTGCTCCCTCAGCCTAGAGGCAGGCCACCCCCATGGCTTATGGGCTTCTGGCCCCAGTTTTGTGGCTTGGGTGGGACCGGAAGGGGAAGCATCCTTCACAGATAGGAACATAGACTCCCAACTAGTCTTGGCCCCCTAGGAAAGCCACGCTGTGGCCAGCAGGAAGGTGAGTGAGGCCTAGAGCTATGCCACTGGAGATGTCACCCTGTCCCCTTCAGCCAAGGAGATGTCCTGGTCCAGGATGAAACATCCACTCCAGGATCATCATACACCTCTTTCTCAAGACTTCTTCAGGTGGCATCCCAAGGGGCTGGCTGTGCAGAGAGATCCTGCAGGCCAGCACTTTGGAGCCAGGGACATAGGTACACTCCACTGAAGGAAAGGGCATTGGAGGCTCAGGGCAGAGTGAGGCTGCCTTCGGGGTTTGGGCACAGCTAAGGCATACAGCAGGTGTTCAAGATATGCAGAGTAATGCTAATAACAGCACAACTGTAGTGTCAGCCACTGGTTGAGGACTTATGAATATTTAGTCCTAGATCAAGCAATAAAAATACACAGTTTCCTGTGATCATTGAGCCAACTCCTGAAAGAAGCTGGGTGGGGGTCACTTGCCCAAGTACACACAGCTAGTATGGCACCAGCCTGGGATCTGACCCCAGTCTGTCCTACGCAGACTCTCCTGATGCTGTCCACTTGGGGATGAGCAGAAGGTGCATCTTCCCC
The DNA here is from genome assembly GCF_053883595.1 of Heterocephalus glaber. Lineage (NCBI taxonomy): Eukaryota > Metazoa > Chordata > Mammalia > Rodentia > Bathyergidae > Heterocephalus > Heterocephalus glaber. Next base: position 3,398,268 of record NW_028258173.1, on the reverse strand, counting down.
AGGCTGGAAAGGGTGGTTGGCATTGGCCTCTCTTGCCATGGTCACAGGATGCCTCCGGCCCCTGAGTAGGCTCTCCCTGCCTGCCAGTGAGGCAGTGGTGTGCTGGCAAGTGCCAGGAGCCCTGCTCTGGGGAGCCCTGCCTCAGGTGTCTGCCCAGTTTCTTGGGGCAAGATTTCCAGGACCAGTGGTGCTAAGCTGCCACCCTGCCATTAAAGCCTGCAGGTGGGTGCCAAGGACGCCAGCATCCCCGGGGAGGGGAGGGAGGGTCTGCCCCTCGGAGAGGGCTCTGATGCACCTTCCTCAGGCCAGCAGGAAGCCCAGGCTAGGGGCTCTGAGAAAGGCAGGGCAGGAGCTGCACTAGGCCAGGGAGGGATCCACCTGAGTGAGCTGCTCCTTCTGTGCCCGCCAATCCTCTCTGTCCCGACACCTGGTTTAATACGTCTTATTAACTAGTGCTGTCGGACAGGCCATCACACCTCATATTACTTCATTCAGGGACCATTAGGTCCCCGTGTTCCAGCCCCTCTCCTCCTCCTCTTCCATCTTCCTCACCAGGGCTCTTGAGCCCAGTCTGCTGTGACATCCCAGAGGGGCCAGGTTGGATGAGTGTTCCACCCCTTGGACTGAGGGGTGATCTAGGCAGGGCCCAGGTAGGTTAGCAGAGTCACTCTGCAAGTTAGAAATCGGCCAACAAGGCCCATGTTCTACCATGCACTATTGGCAAGGATCAACAGGTGCAGCTGTGCAGGTGGGCTGCCCTGGCAAACACAAGGCCTGTGTGTGGAGCCTGCTGGCCAGGACCCAGGGATGAGCCTGGGTTCCCGTGTGCCAGCACGGGGGCTGGTCTGACATGGCTGCCTGGAGCATGCCCAGCAACCCAGGCTTGGCACAGGGTGGGGCTGCCACACTCTGCTCAGGCTTCCCTGTCCCCACCTTGCCCTGCCACAAGCCTTCTGCCCTTGGCGTAGTTGCCTTATCTGTACTGTGAAGGCAGACTGTGCTGACCCAGCTCTGTGGTCACGCCAGAGCAAGATGCACCTGAGTGAGTGCTGGCCTAGCGAGGCAGCACACTCCGTGTGCATGGCACGTTCTGGGGGCTGTGTGCATCCCGCATGCTCCTTGTACGTGACATGTTCCATGTGTCCTGTGTTCTCCATGTGCATTCTGTGTGCTCCACGTGGATGGCATGTTCTGCAGGCTGTGCTCTGTGCATTCTGTGTGCTCCGTGTGCTACTGGGGACAGAACCCAGGACATCTGTTCTTTGAAGAGGAAAATACCTCCATCCTCATTCCCACCCTCCTCCAGCTGACGTGCCATCATGCCTGTGGCCACACGCCCTGGGCTGGGCATGACCCGAGACCCATCACCGACAGAGAACACACGGCCTTTGCCGGGCTCCACGGCTACTCCTGCGCCTACCGATCATCTCGCTCCCCACAGCTGCACATCGAGGTTGTCAGGAGACCAACACCGGGCCTGGAATCTTCTTCAATTCCCCGCGAAGCCCCAGACTACGATGTCATACACATGTGATTTCTCTCTTCTCATAACTGGACTTTGATGTAATTGGTCTCGTGCTCACTTCGGCAGCACATGTACTCCGCGCATAGTCTAGCTTATGCATTTAAGACCACTATGGAGAAAAAGTACTGTACTTAGCATCAGATGCTAATGGGTTCAAAGCATGAGGCAAAGGAAGGACCTTGCCTGGGCTGCCACGCACATGCAGCCGGCTGCTCAGCACACACTCAGCCCAGGCTCAGCCCCGCCTGAGTAGGAGCTGAGCACCCCGGGGCCAGGGGACGGATCTTCACACCTTTAGGCAGTAATTCCCGCCAAGCTCCCTGCACAGCAGTCATAAACGACGGGCTCCAGGAACCATATTCTCCCCAGCCTTAACTCCACCTAGACTCTCCACCCTGCCGGAGGGATCAGCGATGGCCAACATCCATCTAGCTCATGGGGTCAAAAACTGGGGCATGTTGGGAATAGGGTTCACCCCTGATCACCAGCCACTCTGAAGCACCGCTGACTTGTCCCGCTCCTGGGGCCACTGTACAGTGTGAGACTATGGGGGCTGAGGGGTCAGGTCAGCCATAGGCAGTGAGCATGGGCGGGGTCTCGGGCAGACAGTGGGGTACGTGCTGAATTTGGGGTTAGCGGGAGAGCTGGGCCCTATTTCACGCATGTCCCCTGGGCTCTGCTGTGGTCTGAATCCACAGCTGTGTGCGTGTCCGTGTGTGTGTGCATGCATGTGAGCATAAATGCAGGCACCGCGAGTAATCGCACACAGACTGGGAGGTTCCCCTTTGGGGACAGGTGGGCCATGGTGACAGGTGACGGTACCCATGGCTGGGGAGCAGGCACCGCCCGTCCTGACCGGGGCAGTGCTGTCTTCTGCCCCGATCACTGCCCCGCCTCCGAGGACAGACAGACCCTGAGAGCGGCAACACAAGAGGGGAAGGGAAAGACACTGGGGACCCGAGGAAGGGCACAAGCACTGGGAAGCAGGCACCCCTGGCTCCAAGAGGTAAGGACAGTGCCCTGGAAAGCAAGCCCCACCCCAGGTGGGCAGACCCAATTCCCCCTGGTGGATGGGCAGTGTTGGCCCCAAAGGAGGCTCGCAGTCCCGCACCCACTCACTATCATGAGACGGGGCTTCACCCCACTTCACAGATAAGCAAAGAAAGCAAGGCTCTGAGTCTGGCACCCAGCCTGAGGCACACAGGTGGGACAGCAGCCAACCCTGGGGGCTCAGAGCCCAGCGTGGGAGTAACCACAGGCCTCTTCCCAGACCCCAGCCTTTCCGCCTCAGGGGGAGGCCTGTTGCTCTGCCCCAGGGAGGCCGGTCTCCACCAGCAAAGACGTCTTTGAGGAGGGCAGGGTGAGGAGCCAGTGGGAAGGGTCCCCGAGGAGTCACTGTCAACTCCCGGCAGCGCCCCACTCGGCCCAGCTCATGTCTGATGCCCGCTCCACCAAGGACTGTGTGCTGAGCACCTGCTATCCTGCAACACCATGCCATAGTGAAAAAGACCATGCGAGGGCCGGTCCCAGGCCTCCCCCTTCCTTCAACCCTCCGCCATGTCCTGGAGGTGGTCAGTGCCTACCCTGGGAAGCCTTCCAAGCTACCCTTCCCCAGCTGGGACCTCGGCTTTGTCCCTCCTCCCTCCTTTCTCGAGATGCTGCTGGGAACATCCAGAAAGGCACACACGGGCAGCATCCTGTGTACATGAGGCATCTTGCTGCACTCCTGACAGTGGACCAGCGGACGCCAGGCCTCTCCTGGGGATGGCAAGAATGCCGCCAACACCAAAGCTCCCTCCCAGAGTGGCCTCCTGGGGACAAAGTTGGCCACTGAGAGGCCCCACTCAAGGTGAACCCCCACAGCCCCTGGTCCTGTCTCCCCAGGACCTCGTGGCAGCTCCCTCTGCACCCCCAGGATAAGCCCTCTGCCAGGCACCATGACATCCTCATAGCTGCTTCCTCCACATTCATTAAGAATATTAGCATTATTAATGGCCCATGATCTTCATTTAGCAAATGGAACAGGATATTAAGTGCTATGCCCAGCACGTGAGGTGGGCCAGTGGGGTGGGGATGGCGGGTGGGTGGGAGACCCTGGGAGAGGCCAGGTAGGCAGGACCCATCTTGGGTGCAGCCCTCAGTCTGCGCCAGGCAGCCCCAGGTCCCAGCCATGTGTGCCTCTTCCTCCCACGGTGCCCTCAGGCTCCCAGCAGCCACCTCCTAGTTGCAGCGAGCCCTGGGAGGACACACTCAAATGAGAATTTGCAAAATGTAATTAGGAAGGTAAATTTCCCAGCAACAAAGATTACATAATGCGTCCCACAGCCAAACACCCACCCTCCGGAATGTGGTTTGAAAACTGGCTGTATTTGTCATGTAGGGTAACTCCCCCATGGTCTGCTGGGTGCCGTCTTGGGACAGAGCCCCTGTGTGCTCATACCTGGTCACCTGTCTGCCTCCAATCTCAGCCCTGCAGCTGGGATGCAGGAAGGTCCCCATCACACAGGTGAGCTCAGATTCTGCTCTGCACAGGGGCATCCTAAGGCTTGGCAGCATGGCGCCTCCCAGGAGCTCAGAAATGCAGACTCCTGGCCACACCCTGATCTGCCCACTCTGAACCTGTGGCCCCAGGGAACTGCTGTTCTGCTTGTAAACCGAAGCCCCACAGGGAAGGACAGAGCATTCTGTCCCTGGAGCAGGAGGAACTTCAGTGCTGAGGGGAAGTGGAGAGGAGGTGGCACGCACATCCTGCGCCTGGCCTGGAGGACATCGGCTCAGGAGCCCCAGGGGACAGGGGTCATTGGTAGATAATGGATTTTCCACCAGCTGTGCCAGGATAGAGGGTGGCCTCAAAGCCTTGAGGAAGAACACAGGGGCTGCCTCTGAGTCCATGGGATAGTTACCTGGACACTTCCAGTGCTGGGCAGGCCTCAAGGTCCCTGAGTGCCCTCCTCTGAGAATTAAAATGAGGTGGCCCCATCTGACCCCAGAGACAGTGAGGTTCAAGCCCTCAGCACAGCAGACGAGGAAGGTCACAGGCTACTGGCACCACCTGGTCTAGAACCTGGGTCCCCAGCAGGGGGCAGGAGGTGCTTGTCCTTTACTTGTGTATGTCGGAATACCTGCTCTGCCCACTGCCCAGCCCCAGCTCACGACAGCCAGGCGGACAAAGCCAGCACACCAGAGGCTCACAGAAGAGTCCGGCCTGGAGCTGCGACAGGCAGGAGGAACATGGTGGGGCTTCTAGGGAGGGACCCGGACCACCCTAAGCGCTGTCCCTTGCACAGGGCAAAGTGCTGTCCTCCGGCACGGATGTCCTGCCTCGAGTAGCCCCTAATGTCGGGGTCATCTCTGGAGTGACCACACGGGAACTATCTGGAAGCCGAGCCCTTCCCAGCAACAGTGGCCCAGGCATCTGCGCAGAGGCTGCTCACCCAACTGCCCTCCAGATGCTCCTCACTGCAGTGGGAACTGGGGGGTCCCCAATGTCACACCCACATCCCATCCCTACCCAGGATCACTGTGGGGCCAGTAAGCATCCCCTTGTCCCCGAGGATTGGGAAATCATCCTCATAAGTCCCTAAAATTCTCCAGTGGCCTCGTGTCCCAGAGCTCTACTCTCCTTTGAGGACTTAGGAGTACAGATGCCTGGGCTGGGGCATGGGAGGTGGCAGAGTCTGCCCTTCACCTCCAGCTGGGACAGTGCCAGAGCCCTGCCAGCCTTCACCACAGGCCTTCACCACTCATGCTGTGTGGGGGTCACTGGTCCTGGTGTCAAACCCAAGTCCCTCTTGCTACGGTTTCAGCCAGGTTCCTCTTGCTTGGTTTTGTTCCTAGCCGAGGTGGTGGTCTGGGCCTTCCTCCTACAAACCCAACCCTGTTCCTGGGGACCCCACTTGCTGTAGATTCTGCTGTCCCCAGAGCCATAACCATGCCTTCACCCCCATTGAGTTCCGCTCAGGCTGGCCTCGGTCCCTGAAGCATGTGCATGTCCCAGACTCCCACCCGCCCTCAGCTGCCCCTTCCCTATCGACCTCTCTTGCTGAGGTGAGCCTTGGTATGACAGGAGTGTCACTAGGGTGGGGAAGTGGCTGCAGCCCATGCTGGGAAGTGAGCTCAGGAACTGGCTGTGACAACTACTCAGTCAGGTGTGGTCAGTGTCTGGACCATGGGGAGGTTGAGGCTGGAGAACAGGGCCCAGCCAGATCTTGGGGTCAGCTAGGACCTCCTGCCCAGGCTGTCTCATGCTTCTATGCTTTCCAGGATGCAGGCCCCGGCTGTCTTGTTCAAGCTATGTTTAAGGGAGCACCTGGTGTAGTGCTGCCTGTGTGGTGGGTGATGGGAAGGTGCTGGAAAGGTACAGGGAGCCTGCCACACTTCACTAGAATTGCACTGTAGGCTGGGGCCCCTGCAGATACAATGGGGGTTTCCCACCCTTGTCTGTGTCCTCCAACAGCCTGTTCCCAGGGAGGCTAGCAGAGCAGAGGCCCTAGGGAGCTGGCACCCAGCCACATGGCTCTCATCAGGCCCATTCTGTCCCATGAGTCAGGAGCAAGCTCTTCCTGGGCTGGGACAGCCATGTCCCAGGACACACCTGCCATAGTGCAGAGGCCAGTGCTCTCTCAGTCTTAAACCTGTGTGGATAATTCTCCACCCAGTGCTATAGTTTGGGTCTTAAATGTCCCCCAAAGGCCCATGTGTTGAACACTTGGTTGCCGAGCTATGTTGCTACTAGAAGGTAGGGGACCTTTAGGACATGGGGGCTAGTGGGAGGAAGTTAGGTCATTGGGTGTGTCCTTGGAGAGAGTATCAGGACTTTAGCCTTTCTCTTCACTTCCCAGGTGCCATGAGGTGAGCCGCTTCACTCTACCATGTGCACCTACCATGACGATCTGCCTTGCCACAGGCCAAAAACAACAGAGCCAAGTGACCACGGACTGAACCCTCTGACACTGTGAACCTAAATAACCCTTTATTTCTTTTAAGTTGTTTGATCTCAGATATTTTGTCACAGCAATGGAAAGCTGACTAACACACAGAAACAAGGCCCTTCCTGGTGGTGCACCTACTCAGCCACACTACCCCGAGCCCACTACCCACACAACCTTGGCTGCTTCAGATCTAGCCAGGATCCAGGCTCTCATTCCTCCAGTGGCCTTTGCTCAGTGTACCAGATGTGCCCTCTTCTCTGCTCTGAACCCCCACAAGGGGCCATAAGACATGCTCTAAACAGATGTGCACACATGCGTTTCCTGTGCACGCAGTCATACATGCATTTTCCTACACATGCACACATCCATTTCTGTGCAGTCTTACACACACAGTCCCGTGCACACACTAGATCCCAGCAGCAGCCCCTCAGCTGTGACCACTCAGGATGTCGCCAGGCTTTGCCAGAAGTCCCTAGGCAAGGGGTGGGAGGCAGGCATCCCTCGTGCCATCCTTCACAGGCACGCCTCCTTGCCACGCACACTGCGGCGTGTCCATCTACAGACCATGTCCTGCCCTGGCCTGGCAACCCTTCTCCTCCTGCCTGCCTGCTATGCCAGGCTGCAGTGCCTCCTTCCCTCGAAGCCGTGCTGCCGGCGCCTGGCTGGCCTGGCCTACCCAGAAGGTAGGCGCCTGGCTCATGGAAGAGGCGAGTGTGGATCTAATCTTCTGCTGATTAAATGTCCCTCATTAATGAGTTTCTTTAATTAATGAAGTTTTTGGGTCTGCTCCACTTGCTTTATTCCAGCCACACTCTGCCTCCTCAGCACAAAGCGGGGCCATTTCCTCCGGGTAATTGAGGGAGCCGCGCGGCCATTCCTGCCGACACTGCACTTTGCTGATTGTGCCTGTCAACTCCGGGCTGACAACTCCATTTTTAAACATTTTCTTCTCCAGAAGCCATGCACACACGTGTGCTCACACACACTGACAGGTGCACATCCCAGGCACCCCACCTCAGTTACACACCAGGCAATGTATGTTCGTGCCCACGGGCAGAGCTTGCTCACGTGGGCACGTCTGAGCTGCCACACACAGAGAGGCACGCAGCTGGCGTCTCCTGCTTGAGCACATGAACAGGCAGACACACTTCCCTCTGTGCTTCCAACAAGCACATATGACACGCACCGAAAACAGCTGTGTGCAACACGTCACCCTCATGTACTGTGTTCTTCACAGCCCCCCCCACCTCTCACACTCCACACTTGCTCCTCAGCACACAGGTCCACCAGTTACACACACGTGCGCCCACATGCACACACACCCACACATGGTCCATGCTATCAAGTCACTCTCCTGAGCACACACATATGCAACATCATAAGCACACACGTGAGCACAGTCACACATACAAGCACGCCCACACACATGCATCACCCAGACACATACACAGTGCACACTCTCACACTGTTCATTCTCACTGCTGAACTCATGCATATACACACCATGTCACCATGTCCAGGCAACACATGCACGCACACACATGTACAATGCACACTCACCCACATGCACATACAGACGTAAACAGATCACACAGCACCTGTGTTTAGGTGACGCATGCACTCCGACCTCCCCCAGCATGTGTGCTCATAGCCCTGGCCAGGCTCAGACCCAGGTCTGTATTCACACACATCCCCCTGCAGTTCACCCCTCACACTCAAATGCAGGGTACACAGTAGCTGACGTCAGGCCAGTGGAAGCAGGCTCACGGTGGACGCCCAACACACCAAATGACCATGTCCCCAAGTCCACCTGTTGTCGAAACAGCTGCACTTGGCTGCTCCTCAGCCAGGCTTCCCACCCTGCTGTGACTGGGTGCCAGCTCTGGGCTCCAGGGCCTGGAGGACGATGCACTCCTTTTTCTTGGTCACAAAGAGCTCTCTGAATTAAAAGCATTTATCTTCTCCTGCTGACGAGGACATTGGGCTCCTTCCCTGAGGGGCTGGCTGGAGGCTGGGCAGTCAGGGCCACTGCTCAAGACCAGGGGAGAGGGCATGCTGCCTGTCCCTCTCCTGCAGGTGGAGGGACTGGGGTGGGGACTGGACAGGAAAATTCGTTAGGACAGGACAATTTGTTAGGACAGGAACTGGCCCCTAACAACCAAGAGAAAGCAGCGGATCCTCCCAGAAGGCTGAAACCGGACCTGACACTAGGAGTCAGCTGGGAGCAGCGGCAGCCAGGCAGGATGACATCCTTGTGACAATGCAGGAGGGGCAGCCAGTGCTGGCTTACTGACTCTTCATCCCAATCAGATAAGGTGGGCATCACTCTCCCCATATTTCTACTGGGAAAACTGAGGCTGAGAGAAGCCAATAAGTGTCAAGGAAGCCCTGGTAGCAAGTGGTGGGGATGGGCTCTGGGCAGTTCTGCCTGCTCCCTGGCCCATACCCCCCATCCCATGCCCCTGCCAGGCTGCACCTCGTACTCCAAACTCCTTGCCACAGCTGGGAGGCACATGGTGTCATCTCCATTTCACAGGGGAAACTGAGGCTGGGGAGCTACATGATTGCTGACATGAGAGCATGGTGCCCATTGCTCACAGAGGGTTCCCTCCTAAGCCATGCAGGGGGACTTTGCTGAATGACAAAAGAGTCCCAGCCTTCTTGGTGGTGCTTCCCACAGAGCTGAAGGCCAGGAGATAGGCAGCACAGACAGCTGGCTTCCGGAGCTGATCCTGGACACTGAAGGCTGTGGCCACATCCTGAGAACCCAGTGGGGACAGAGCTCTGTATTTGGGTATGTGTGACCACAGGGCCCCAGCAGGGTAGGGGTTGCGGGTAAACATGCATGCCAGCAGAGGAGGGCATGGATCAGCGGGGAGCACCTGAGCATCCCCAGAGTGGTGAGCATGGCGAGGAGCAGGCCTGGGGACAGGTCAAGACTCTATGGGCCTTTCTGTAATAAGCAAGGAAGGAGAGTGGATCTGCAAGTGTAATCAGCTTAAAAACAACAACCCAGGAAGCTGGAGCTGTAGTGTGAACAAAGGCAAAGGAAACTACTGGAGGCAGCCTGGGGGCTGCTCTGTGAATGGGAATTACCTGGAAAGCAGGGAGGCTGCAGACGGGGTGAGGCCAGAAGCCAAGGACCTGCCTGGGGTCTGGGCAGGTCTCTCGTTCACACTGTGAGAAGCCAGGGTTAAGACTTTTCTTTATAGAGAGGTTCACAGAAGAGGTGCCGGGGCTGAAGTCACACTGCAGATCAAGCAGGGGTTGGTCAGGTGGTTGGGGTGGGGCCAGGTACTCTGACGTCCAAGTACTAACAGAGAGCCGCAGCCTCTAGGCTGGGGAGGCCTGGGGCCGAGTCCTGAGCGGTCAGGGATCCCTCGGGAAGACTCTTACCTCTCTCTAAGGTCAGGAGCAGGCACCATAACAGACCCCACCTGGGCCATGTGAGAGCTACAGGTGTTGATGCCCGTGGGCAGCCAGCACAGTGCCGGCTGGAGCAGGTACGCCAAGCCCAGTGATGCCGGTGGTCACACTGGGCACAGGCTTATTGTAACAACTCTGCTGTCCAGACACCCAGGGGGGCTTGGAGAACCTGCCTGACCCCCACGACCTCATGGGGAAGGAGAGAGGACACCAGAGAGACCCCAAGAATGAGGCAACAGGGTCTCTCTCCATGCCCCAGTTTGTGAGAGAGTTGGAAGGGTTTGCACTTTGCCACGCTTTTGAAATACTGTCTGGGTCAAGGGAAATTAAACACTGCAGCTTTTAACTGGAGCCACACTGAAAACACACCCTCGCAGTAAATAAAAATATGATTTACCACTGTGACACTTTCATTTAGCAACCCCCTTGTGCAGCTCGTTTGTAATTATTCCCAAATGCCGTGAAGCTGGGCCTGTTGGCCCCGCCTCAGCAGCATGGCCCTGAACTGCACTCCATCATTGGGGAGGGGAGGGGATTCACGGGGGGAGGCGAGAGCAGCACTGTCCAGGGAGGCAGGCTGGGTCCAAGTGTGGCTCATTATGATTGAGATTAAACTGAAAAATCAATTTTTAATTGAATGTATTCTTTGAACAGGCCCTGTTGCCCATGGCTGAACACTAATGGAATTTCCATTCTAAGCTCCTCACATGACCCCTGCCCAACCTACTGACCTCAGAGCAGGGCTGACCAGGCTGGCAGATCGGCCCTCCCGGGCTGCCCGGAACTCAGCTGGGCAAGAGGGCCAGAGACCAGCCCTGGGTGTGCAGGTGGGAGGGCTGGCAGGGAAGGGGAGGTCTTGGCTCTGCAGGTCCCTCCCCTCCACCTCCACAGGTGGACCCTCCTTGTGGCCCCAGGGCACAGCACTCCTGGAGACAAGGGTGCTGGGCCAAGAGAGCTGGCCTTACCCTGCAGCTCTGTGCCCACCAAGGAGGGAGCACACGGCAGGAAGGGTGGGCCCGTGATCTGTCTTCTAAAGGGAACCCTGCACAGTGAAGCCTTGCACCCCATGAGTGCGTGGGCCCCGGGGCCTGGATTCTGGACAGCCTCACCTCTGGGGGCACATCCATGCTGTAGCTACACCTGTCAGCTTCACCTGCTCTCTGCCCAGCAGCCTCCTTCCTGCATAGGCCACCCTGGGTACCCCTGGGTTCTGGCGTGTGACATGCCAATGGTGCTATCTCTCGAGGGAAGTCCTACAAGTCAGAACTCTGCCTGTCACTCTTTTCTACTTCCTTGATGTTCCCCCACCCCGAGCCCCCAGGATGGGGCTTCTGGAGGGCTACGGCCACCTTCAATTGTGCAGATCATTGCCCAGTGCAGGCTAGGCCTCGACCACTGGAGCCAGGGCTCCTTCCCAGGAGGGACACCCCTGCTCGGGCACAGGTGGCCCAACAGGCCCAGGAGATATGCGACCTCACACCCAGGGCTCACCAGGGCTGGGCGAAGGGCATCCTTCTCCCACCCGAGTCCCGCACCCAGCCACATTTCTAATCTGAGGTGCGGGTGGTGTTTGGTGGGAAGGTGGGTTGTGCCCTCCTGCAGGAAGCCCTGACTCATGAGGACCCCAACCCAGAGTGTCTGTTCACGCCAGGATGCCCCACCAGAGGGCCCCTCGAAGGCACCCTTGCCCTTAGCTGACCCAGGTCAGCCACTCTAAACTACCCGCGAAGGGTCAGTGTGTCCTGCTTTCAGGACAGGGCCACTGAGGCCTGAAGAGTGGCCCTGCCCTGTCTCACCCTGCTGCTACTTCCTTTGAAACATAGCAGATATTACAGGCAGGCACAGGAGGTGAGGCTAGGTGGGTGCCTGCCCGCCTCACAAGTATCCTCCCTCTGCAGCTGGAAGGCACAGCCCAGGAGTCAGGGCCGGCTTTGGGGGGTGGACGTGTCTGGCAGAGTTTGCCCTACTCCCAGCTGTCCCTAGGCCCCAAGTCAAAAGGAGACCAGCCCACCTGTGCTCTTGCAGGTGTAGTCAGCTCCCACCTGAGACCAGGCAGGAACCCAGACTGAGGCTTTCTGGGGGGCGCAGCAGGGAACTGTCATGGAACCCCAGCCAATGCTGAGGACTCCGCTCAGGAAGCCCAGAGCCTGAGTCACTGAGCTCAGGGGAGCTGTGGCCCCAAGCCTGTGCCCCTCATGCCATGTCCCTACTTGCCATGGGGTCTCACAGGGATTCTGATTCAGCTGGATGGAGAGGACTGAGCACCTGCACTTCCAACAGGCTTCCATGGTCTTGGTGCCCCCACCCTGAGATTTCAAACATGGCCACGCAATGAAATCAAGTGGGAGGATTTAAAAGGCCTGGCTGGATCCCACCCTCAGAGGGTCTGAGGTTGTTGGTCTGTCCTGGGCACAGGCCCTTTCAAATGCTGTCCAGACCACCCTGAGCTAAGCAGGGCTCTGCAGCTCCCAGAGTGGGGAGCCCTGCCCCACGGGCCCTGGCCGGCGTCTAGCTTGGTATTGCCCTGCATGTCATGGTGCCAGGGAGGGTCCCCAGGGTGGGTCCCCAGGGCTCATGACTTGCTGCCTGTACCTCCCAGCTCCTCTCGGTCAGTCATGGTGTCTGGAAGCCCACTTAGGCCCTGTCATCAAGGCCCGCCTCCTCTGCTCTCCTAGCTCCTTGTTCAGGGCACTACTAAGGGGCTGGGTCGTTTCCTGTGGTGAGCTGGGGGCTGCTGCTCACCCTCAGGCCTTCTCCACCTGGATGCCAGTGGCACCCCCAACTTGAGGCAAACTACACTGTCTCCAGGCACTGCCGAGTGTCCCCTGCCGAGAACCCATTTTCACCCGGCCCTGGCCCACTGCTGTGTGGATCTGGGCTCGCTGTGGGCCGCACCATGGCAGAGCAGGTAATGCTGCACGCTCCTGAGGTTCGCTGCCGAAGCCTGCCGTGAGGGTGCACTTCCTTTAGGATATAGTAGGGGAGGGTGAGTGGCTCGGTCCTCAGTGGGCACTGCTGGCTGAGAGCACAGGACCCAGGCTGGGCTTAGCCTCCTCCTTCCCATACCTGAACCTCCAGCTCAGCGTCTGGGCCCAGAAGACCTGGTGTGCCGGCCTGCTTCCAGCCAGTGTTGGCTCCCAGGGGCTTTCAGGGCAGCGACAAGCCTTGTGCCTGGCTGGGAGGGACAGGTGAGGGGCTGGTTTGTGTGGGACACATCCAGCTCAGAGCTGGGGTGCCTCAGCATGCAGACAGGCTGTGTGAAGCCCCAGCCGGTCTCAGCCCCACTGGAGAAGGCCGGCAGGCCCCTCGGCTCCAGAGCAGACCGGGGCCTGAGAAAGTGTGTCCCACTGGCCGGGGGCAGCCTGTCAGGAGCATCCCCGGAGGCTGTGCTGGGAGGAAGGTGGTCCTCACTTAAGGCTCAACCCACAGGGAAGGGGACAGGTGGCAGATGCCCTGAGCAGAGGGGGCAGGACATCTCTGGCTTCAGCAAAGGACAATCAATACCGGCTTCTGCCAGCTCCTGGGCCCACTAGGGCCAGATAGTGTGCTTCTTACAGAGAACACGAAACAAAATTAAAAAATGGTGAATAAGTGTGAGGCTTCGCCCGGGCCTCTCTCTGCCCAGGGCCGCCCCCAGCCCACTGTGCTCTGCCTGGACACCAGTGTGGGCCCTGTCCAGCTCCAAGGCTGCTCCCTTCTCCCCGTCCACATCATCCTGGGAGTCAGGACGGCCCAAGGTGGCAGGATGCTACGGTCCTAGCCAGAAGGGCAGGTGCTGACTGCATCTGTGGGTTTGGTGGAAATGAGGAGGTTGGAGTCTGGGCATTGTCACTCAGAGACCCTCTGCAGGTACCTTGGGGGAACTCAGACTCACACCAGCCCCAGGCAGCCCATTTCACAGAAGCAGAAACTGAGGCACAGAGATGATTCATTCAGAATATCAGAACTGGGTCTGAGCCCAAAGCCTGGAAGTGGCTGGAAAGGCATCAAGGCCGGTCCGCACCTCGGCCTCCCCCTATCCACTGCATCCTCTGCTGTATACTGGGGGAGCCCGGGCAGATCTCCGCTGTCCTGAAAGGCAAGCCCTGGCCTCAGACACAGAGGGCGTCCCCTGGGGAGGGTGGGGCTTGCCTTTCAGATGAGAGTCCCTCAGGGGCTCAGCCAAGCCTAAGGCCGGCCGGCCAGCAGGCCCAGGAGAGCTGGGCGTGGGGCCACAGTCAGCTGTCCACACCTCGAGCTCTGGGCCTGCCACCCCCACATGTCCATGCCCCAGGAGCCCCATGCCTAGTCAGGCTCCTGCAACACAGGTCTCCTTCGACACTAGGGGCATCTCCTCCCGGTTCTGACAAATGCCTTCGATCCTGTCTCTCTCTCATGCTAATGACTGTCAACACGAAACAGAGGCTGTGAAGGGGAAGAAAATTACTCCCTGAAAAGGAATTGACTGATCCCCATCATTTCTCAAGGAATCACTGACCTGTGAATATTTCATTACCCAAAACACTGCACCATCCATACAAAGCAGCCGCCACTGCGCTGCTGTCTAAGGCTGGGGTGAAGGTGGGCACGGAGGGCGGCAGGTGTGGGGCAGGTGCAGTGGCTGCAGCTGGGGCTGGGGCCCTGCAGGTACTGTGGCGGGGAGTTGGCCTGGTGTGTGCTCCACTTCCGCACTTCGGGCCCTGCCAGCCCAGGTACTGCACCCACAGGGACACATGCTTACGGGTGGGGACACGAGTCCAAGAAGCTGCTCGTGGTCTGGGGATGGCGCAGGCTAGCATTCCCTGCCGTCCTGGCCTGGAGCTGCTACACTGGCATCTCCCAGATTTTCCCAGCAGAGCTCAGGGGTTCTTTCCCACAAGAGGTCCCTTCCTGAGCCTCCCAGCTGCCCGTGAGGGTCTCACTCGGGAATTGTCCTGGTCTTGGGTAGGTCTGAATCCAAATGGTTCTAGAAGCTCATGCTGCCCTGCTGTGGCCCAGGTGCTGCTGGGAGGAGGTAGTGCAAGTGCCAAGACCAGGGTTTAAATCTTCTCTCTACCCTGGCCAGCCTCCCTCCCAGCCCTGTTTAGCTGCGGGGCCTCTTTGGGCCTTTCCTTCCTCGCCCTGCACCCGGGCTGATGATCAGGGCCACCGTACAGGCGGCTGAGGATACGAAGAGTTTGAGGCAGGTGAAGGGGCCTGTGAGGCGGAAGTGAGATATCTGCAAGGCGCAGACCTCAGGGGCCGAGGATGCAGGGAGGGAGGCCTGGCCAGGGCCCAGTGAGGGCCAAATTCCCTGGAGAAGAGGCCAGGGCCACCCTCCTGGGCATGTGATCAGTCCCTGAGTTTATGAGGCCTGGGAGGATGGAAGGGGACAGTCTAGGGTTTTCTCCAGGAGCTTAAAGGGGCAGGAAGAGAAAAGACAGCCTAGAAAAACCGCTAAGAAAACGTCCATGCTGTGCTGGGCTTGTACTGGTGGGGCTCCGAACAACCATTCTGCAGCTACCGCCAGTCCATGACAGGGCGCCCTTAATTTCGACACCAAGAGAGACCTTTTAGGGCCAGAGGCTCCTGCAGCCCCCAGGAAGAGACCACAGCCCTCTGCCAGGGAAAAGCTCAGCCCTGTTATTACTGCCACAGTTACCCTGGGATGGTGTTTCCAAATTAGTGAAAGCCTGGGGAGGCAGTGGGGCCTCCAGCTGGGCATTAGTAAAGGTGGGAGGTGCGTCTGGCGACACCCCCTCCCTCAGCACAGTGTAGCTGCAGGGAGCCAGGATGTGGGGCTGGCTGGTGGGGGGCAGAAGGTGGGTGCTCAGGCCTGGCCCCTGGCACCCTCCTGGTGGCCCTCCCTGCCCCGGAGAGGAAGGGGGCTGGATGGGAGGACCGGGCCTTGGACTGCAGTAGGAGGGACTCAGGCTGGCTGCAGGAACAGCTCTGGGCAACCAGGCGTGTGAGACACTGGGAAGCGTGACTTGGGGGCATCTGTGGAAAATTCCTGCCTCCTGCTGGCTCCAAGGCCTCCTTCCTGCCTGCCCAGAGGACGCCACACACGCAGAGGCTGGAGTAGCCTGTGCACCCACCTAAGTCCTCTCGTCCTTCTCTGACCCCTGACCCAGTCCGAACCCTGGGACATTGCAGTCAGACAAGGGGAACTGCAGCTTCAGAAAATGGAGCAGGATGGCCACTATCCACTGCAGGGCACTAAGCTCTGGCTAGTCAGAGGGACACAGGTGGGCAGTGGCCCCTCCTCCCTGAGGGCTGGGGACTGCATTACAAGCAGACAGTGCCTAAGTCATAGGCTGGAGGTGCACTTGGCTGAGAGAGTCCAGTGGGGCTCTGGGGAATGGCGTGCTTTGGGGAGGACAGGATGAGGCCAGGGCCTGCTGTGGGCCAGTGGGGAGCAGCAGCTCTACCCACCTCTGGGCATGAGGTCTGAGAGGCCCTGGCTGGTGTCCAGGGCAGCCCCGCCGGGGGAGCTGCTGCCTGCCTCCACCTGGGCACCAGGGATGCAGGCTGTGGCAGGGTGTGGAGGGAAACACCAGAGGAGGGAATGCCAGAAAGAGGAGCCAGAGGGCTGAGTCCCGGGACATGGAGCAGTCCGTGGGAGCGGGCACTGCACAAGTATAGGGAGAGGGTACCTGCTGGGTCTCTGTGACACAGGCAGCACAGCCTGGCTCTGTCCAGTGAGCCCCTGGAAGGCTGCCCCCCATTCAGCTCTGAGCACCCCTTCCCCAAGGCCAGCTTCCCAGCTCAAGTGCCTCAGCAGCATTCCATGTGTCCCTGTGTCCCCAGGTGTCCATCCCTCAGGATAGGAAGCAGCTGACCCCTCCCCTCCAGGTAACCAGGCCAGCTACTCTAAGGACTGCAGGAGGGTAGTGGGAGCTCCAGGGCCATCAGGACTGTCACTGGATTAGGGGACACCTAGCCACCTCTGTGGCAGGCCTGGCAGGGACCTGGGGCAACTGGGAATCCCCTCTCCCAGTACCCATTTTCTCAGCAATTACCCTGCCAGTATCAGCAGCCTGTCCCTAGCCTTCCAGAGCAGCAGCGGTGGTGGTGGGGGAGACTGGGATCTCCCAGGAAAGCAGAGGGCACAGGGAAGGCAGCCCCAGGGGTGACCCTCAGGGAGTGATGCAGAGCCATGGAGGAAGGAGCCTGGGCCTCGGTGGCCCCATCCACATAGTGGGGGGCCCTCAGCCTGCTCACGCCTCCAGATGGCCCCAAGGAGCGCTGACCTCTGGCTCATGGCTGGGCAGTGCTAGTGGCCTTCCTACCATCCCATGGCTCTTGTCAGGGCAGGGACACCTCTCAAGGCCACACTGACATGCACTGCACCCTTGTGCCTTGCCCCGAGGGACACTGGCCTCAAGCTGTTGGCAGTGATAGCTCTCCGTGCCTTGTGTGGATGGAGAATCTGATCCTCACACTCTTCCCCCTTTCCCTGCAGCATCTGAGCCTAGCTGCTATTCAGCCCCTGCCCTGGAGGAGGGCAAGACAGGCATCCACAGACAGTGGATGGACAAGGCTGGAAGCCCACTGGAGGGCCACCCCAGCAGGGCAGGGCAAGAAGGAGTCTGGGCAGAGGCTGGGCCATGCAGGCGTGAGCCTAGAAAGAGCTGAGGCCCCGGTGGGAGAGGAGGCAGATGAAGACTATAGGACCCAGGTGGGCTCCTGCAGCCCCTCGGGGAGAGACAGGGAGGCAGAGGGGACAGGGAATTCTGGGTCAAGGGACTCTGGCCTAAATTCGGGCTTGCTCCCCTGAGCCAGCCCTGCCCGGAGTTGGAGGAGTTGGGGGTGTCTGCAGGGGCCAAAGCCGCACCCACTCAGCCATGGTGCTGCTGGGAATCGGCTGATTCGGGTCAGCAAATATGGACGCACCTTCCAGATAAATCACAGTGCTGCCTGCACCAGTCGCCAGCCAGTGAGAGCAGCTGGCTGAGCATGCTGTGGCCCAGCACCCACAGGGAGCAACATCTTAGGGGAGGCTGTGGTGAGGGGCGCTCTCCAGCTGGCTCAGGGTCACCCCACTTGGGACAGGAGGAGCCCACTCTGCAAGCATCAGAGGCAGCAGAGGCAGAGACGGGCAGAGGGAGTGGCAGAAATAACATCCTGTGCTGAGGGAGCAAGACAGAGGGGGCACCGGCAGGGCCAGGGGACTGTGGCCCGCGGCTCCCGCCTCTCCCCACACCAGGGCTCCGACCTCCCTGACCACGCACGTCCAGTCTTAGGGCCACCCAGCCCCGAGGCCCTTTCCGGGGCTACATTAACACCTCACCCTTCTATGGCATTGGTCCAGCCGGGTCTGGCCCCACATGCGGCCCTATCCCGGGTCCCCCGTTTATGCAGAACAGCTGCTCTCCACTCCCGGGAGGAGGGGGTGCTGGGCACAAGCAGCTCCCCTCACTATCACCCTGCTTCCCACACCGGGTTCTGGCCCAGATGGGCCGAGGGGTAGCCAGGAGCCCAAGGGAACAGCCCTTCCTGGAAGAGGGAAGGAACTTCATGCCTCACTGAAAGAACTTCCAAATCCTCTCCACTGTACTTCTCCAGGAAAAGCTCATTTCGGGGTCGCAGGGGTTCAGAATGATAGGAGCAGCTGAAGCTGCAGGCCCTGGTGAGAATCCCGGTGGGTTGGCCCTTCTACCAAACAGAGCCCAGAGACAAAGGGGCCCAATCAGGACGCGCGGCGCTGCCAGTGCCCACCCAACTCTTCTCCTTCTCCCAGGCCTCACTGGCACAGGGAAGGAAACCAGGGCCGAGAACGGTGTGCGCACGGTCCCACGGCCAGGCTCTGGGTCCCGCCTCACGGGACTCAACCTGGCTGGGGTCAGCACCGCTGCCGCTGCCGTTTTGCGCCTGTGGCTGCAGCAGGGCCCTGCCCGCCACACCCCTGCCGGCCTGGTCCTGGTCTCACGCTGATGCCTCCATCCTCACCGCCATGCACTGTGGGCACCATCAGCCCAGACTTCCTGGAAGCCAGGAGCAAAGAGCCTACTCTAGTGCCCACTGCAGCCAAGGGGAAGGGAGTTAAAACAGCACAACGGGCCTCAAAGCCCTCCGGAGCTCCCTCAGCCCCTGGTCCTGCTCATCACATCCCTGCCTCCCTCTCCAGCGCTGCCCGTCTCAGGTGGCCCAGCCCCAGGCCCCGCCCTATTCTCCGAACACTCCAAGCTCCGTCTGCCTTAGGACTTTAGTGCATGCTGTACCTGGTGCCTACACTGCTGTTTCCCTATCTTTCCTTGCCCAGTGCCTTGAAAGTCACTCCCTCAGAGACGCCACCCTATCTGATCCGGCCCTGGCCTCAGCGCCCCTCTTGGGACCCTGTGGTGAACTGAGGGCAACTTGGGAACATTTTTTCAGGTTACTCACCTGGGCCCAGGGGCCTCATCTCTCTTGTTCTCTGCCGCATGGGATGTCTGGCATGGAGCAGGTGCTCAGTACTGGGTGAATGGTGGATGGGACAGCGGCAGGAGTGTCCAGGGCACGTGGGGATGAGGAGGAGGAGCCCAGCTGGCCTGGCCCTCTCCCAGGTGGGCCCGCCTTGCCCAGGTGCCATGTGGCTGGGGGACCTGGGAGGGATCAGCTCAGTGGTGCACCCGAGGCCTCAGTACCTGAAGCTCTGGCACCTGTCCACCCACCTGTTTGTGCTTTGCTAAGGCAGGGGAGGCTGTGGGCAGGGGACACCACCAGGTGCTCACACGTACTCCCAGGTGGGCACACATCCAGCCTGCTCTCCCCTATTCCCTGCAGCCCCCTGGGTCTGCCCCTCCCAGGACTCAGCTCATAGTCTGGTGCAGGAGCCAGCCTCCAAATCAGAGAAAAGCCACAGCCGTCCTGTCAGGCATCCCGGGGCCGGTGGAGCAGGCAACAGTAGGCAGACATGACCCGGTGGCCTCCCTGCTTGGGCAACCGTAGCTTTGCCTGGGACTCCTTGGGCAGCAGCAGCCAGGCATGCCCTGTGTCCTCCAGCCCTGCTGGGCTCTGTCTTGCAAATACCACTCTGAACAGCCTACAGACAGTGGGGGTGTGGCTGCCAGGGAGTGGCTCGGAGCCCACCTGATGGTCTCCCAACTTCCACTGGGACTTCTGCACACTCGCCTCCTCTCCTTCTCCTTGGGTAGCCCCAGCCCAGTAGAAGGGCCGGGCACTGCCTACTATTGGGCAGGATGCCAGTGGGCAGGGAAGGCCAGGGCAGCAGTCTCCACTCCATCAGACAGATACCTTGGAGCACAGCCAGCATGAAATATTCATGCAGTAAATGGTGCAATTTTGTCTGCATTCAGCCAACGTCATGTATATTTCAGAGTATTATGAAATGATAATGTTGTGCAACAGAGGCAACCAGACCAGGAGGGCCGAGCATGGGGCAGGGGATCTCAGGGTGAAGATGGCGTGGGTGGGGAAGAGGACTGTGTCCCTTAGGAGCACAGAGACGGGGACAGCCAGCTCTGAGCAGCGTGGAGAAGACAGCACGGCCAGCTGTGGGGTGGGAGGCGGTGGGAGGGCTGGCACGTGGATGGCGGAGGCCCTGTGGGCTCCAGAGTCACTCACCCCTCCACCCCTGGGCAGAGGCTCCCTGGGTCCCCTGCATCCCACTGTGGAGGCCATGGACCCGCCTCTGCTCTCCTGGCCATAGGGCTCAGGTTTCAGGCTGAGGCCTTGGCGCCTATTCAGCAGCTGCTGCCGTCTCCTGGGCTGGTGCAGAGCAGCAGGGCCTCTGGGGGGTTTCTAGACGGACCCACCAAACAGGCCGCAAAGACAGACTTTCTCAAGACTTCCTGGGTTTATATCATCAGGTAGAGGCCTGGCCGTCCTCTGGCCCGGGAGTCTGATTTGGTCGCTGCTCTGGGGACTGAAACACTTGTGGGCTTTGGTAAGACCTCTTGGGAGGGAGGCGCTGGGCTTACACCTGCAACTCTGGTGCCCTGTCCTGGGGATTTAGGTACAGAGCACACTAGGACACACAGGCCACCAGCAGGAGAAACTGACACCCAGACGCCCGTGTGCAAGGCCAGGGCTCACGTTTGGGGTTCTGTTGTGGTCCCCCCAGCCTTCCATTACTACTGCATGAGGCCCCAAGTCTAGCTTCTCTGGAGCATCCTCCCTGGGTCCCATACTGGAGGGAGGGCCCTGGTTGGGGGACCCCCACTCCAAGGCCCAGTATCCCCCACACGGGTCCGGCAGGGAGCCCTCTCCTGGGCTGCTCGGGCTGGTGACCAGGCTAGCACACCACTGTCACCCTTCTCCACTCCTACAGGGCAGGCCTAGGGTCCCCACGGCCTGCTTTCCTGGGCACAGGCAAACTATGGCTTTGTGTGTGTCAGGAAAGCTTTGCTGGAAGCTGGCCACACTCACTCATCGTCTGGGCTGTGTTTGGAGCCGCAGCAGTGCTGTGGAGGAGCCGGGGCAGAGGCTGCATGGCCACAAAGCCCAGCTCATGACTGTCTGGCCCTTTAGGGAACACAATGCTGGCCATGTGCTCACAGGGCACGCACACTTGCTGGAATTTTCATGGTTTCTGTGGATGGGAAGCGGCCCTTCTGTGGCCACTTTGGAGGGAGCAGAGCAGGGACTCCATGGCCTTGGCTGGCTGCGTCCGGCTCCACTGTGGTCACTGGGTGAGAATGAATTTCATCCCTGGCAAACCACAGAGCTACACTGCTCTGTATCCTCCCTGGCAGGGGTGGCAGCCCTCTGTCCCTTCTGCCAGTGTGGCCCAGGGAGGCAGGAACCCCTTGGGGGTCCCCAGAAGGGCCCTGCCCCATGCATGGATGCCTCCCTGCTCCCCCTGCTCCTACCCAGCCTGGGTCTCCTCGCCCTGCCTTTCCTCACCCTCTCTCTGTGTCTTCCCCATGCTGGCCAGCCCCAGAGCCAACAGCACCTGGGTGCTGTCCAGTCTGCAGCTGGTCCCCGCAGCGTAAGTGCCAACCATTACCTGGCCGACAGCCTTTTTGCTGGTGCTCAGCCAACTGCTGTCCATCCCCTCTGACACCCAGCCTGCCCTTCTCCAGGCTCTGGGAGGCCACCAGTGCCCATCTGCCACACTGACCCCTCCTGCAAACACCAACAGAGACATCACTCACCCCATGAGGCCTAAGGCAGCTGCATCAGGGGCCCTGTGCCAGAAGGTCCTGGCCCCAGTGGGGTCACTGAATCCCACTCAGGGTGAGATCTGGCAGTGACTGTTTAACACTGTCCCCAGGGGCTCTGTGTGGTGCAGTCTGAGGAGCCAGTGCGTGAGGCTGTGTGGGACGGACCGGGGCTCCGGAAGTCTCTCCGGGTTGGGCTCTCTGGGCCCTGAGGAGCCCCTGCCCCAGCCCAGGGGGACAGCTCTGTAGAGCACTGTGCAGGGAGAGATGCAGAGCAGGAGCCCTGCCCTCCCACGCCCACACTGCCCACCCCGCCAGCCCGGAGGCCGAGGGCAGCTGTGTTCTATGCAGCTGGCACAAAGGCAGTGAGACAATCAGGAAGGCACACTCCGCCAGCCAGCCCCAGGTGACCCAGGGAGGGCCCAGCTCAGGGTGTGGCTGGACGGCTGGGACAGAAGCCCCTGCCACAAGTGCCACACCCTTCAAATCCATCGGTTGATGCCCCAGCACCGGAGGGTGGGACTGCGTTTCAAGACTGGGTCTTGGCAGAGGCTATCAGGTCAAAGTGAGGTCACCAGGATGACCCTAACCTAGTCCGACTGGATCTTAGGAGAAGAGAACAGGACACTGATACAGGGAGGAGATGCCACCTGGCTGCCGAGGAGAGAGGCCTCAGGGTGCCCACCTCCTGACCTGCGACTTCCCGCCTCTGCAACCATGAGGGGACAAACTCCCGTCGTTTAACTGCCAGCCTGTAGCAGACTGGGTTGGCTGACCCCTGCCCCTCAGGCTCCCCCACTGTAAAGTGTGATGACAACGTGTCCACCTCCCAGGCTGCAGCAAGAAGAGTGAGTTAAGCCATGCCAAAGGCCCGAGCAGCTGGGCGCTGGGCTCTGTGAACACACTCTGCCCTCACCACCACCTCCCCCACACTACCAAGGCCAGCAGAACATGCACAGTGCTGGCTGTGCCCTCGCCTGCCATGCCCAAGGCCCCAGTCAAGAGGCCAGGGAGGAGGAGGCACCACCCCAGCAAGGATGCCCAACCAAGGCAGGGTGAGGCGGGTGGCCAGGCTCAGCACTGCAGTTTCCTGGCAGAAATAATGCAGGGGCCCCTACCCTGGCAGGGGCACCATTTAAGCCATTACTTAGGATCTGGACACAGACCTGTCCAGCCAAGCATCCCTCACTGATGACGGCCCTGGGGCTTCCACTGGAGCTTCCCAACCCTTCCAAGGTGGACACTGGGTGGACAGGTCTGACGGTGGCAGTCTCTCTCCATCCGCTTACTGACAGTGGTCAGCGGTCTGTGACTGCACCAACCCACAGGGAAAACTCTCAGGTGACACTCAGGGAGAGCAGGAGGTGGGCACAGGAGTGAGGGGTGGCCCAGCTGGAGGCCAGCCTGGATAAAGGAGAGAGGAAGTCCCCATCCAGCACCAGCACCAGCCAGGGTTACTGACGGCACACCGCAGAGTCCAGTGCCCCAAATACTGGCCCAGCATCAATGTTCCGCAGAGGCCAGGGCTACTTGGCCCTCCACGGCTCAGGCACAGGCCCGGCTCTCTACTTTCTCCAACGTTCAGACGCAAAGCTATCCTGCCTCTCAAGTTCAGTGTCTATCAGAACATCAAAGCTACCATAGAAGCTGGGGCAACCACGGGAGCAGGAACAATCATTCGCACGGAGCCCTGTGTGTCCCCAGGTGGGACAGGTGGGGGTCTCTCCCTGTCACCTGCAGGCTGCTGACGAGCCTGGCCTCCCAATGGTACTAGATCTGAGGCCACAGCCACCTATATGCTGCTGCACTGAACTGACCCGCACAGAGAGAGCTGGGGATTCGAGACACTGATGCTGCCCCAAGGTCTTCCAGGGGCAAAGGAAGGACAGCATGAGGGGCAGCACCAGGCTCCAGACACTGCATGAGCAACCTGGTGTATGCTAAGTGTGATCACACACACTACGGGCCAGTCTGAGCCACACACAGCCCACAATACAGCAAGGTGCCACAGCCCCAGAGGACACACAGGTGGAGAGCCACGGAGGTTGTCAAGCTGACCTGGGTGTGCTCAGGCCATCTGCTGAGACGGCCCAGGAGGCAGAGGTGGGCTGGGCAAGTCTGCCCCAGGCAGCTCCTCCCCGTTCTTGGCCAGGAGGGGAAACAGCCACATGGTCTAGGGAAGAGAATGAGGGGCAGACCTGACTCTCCAGGGCACATACCAGCCGTGCCTACCTCCCCAGTACTGCAGGGAGCAGCTCACACCTCCCCCCAAGGGGCAACTTCACACCTTGACTCAGCCATGCACAGAGCCAGTGGGACACAGCGCTCCTGCCTCTGCACACCCGGATTCCATCCGGGGTCACAGACATAGGCCCATGGAGACGGTACCAGTACGCAGGCCACCACACTCCACAGTGGGGCACACTCAGACCACCTCCACACATGCGTTCACATGCAATGGCCACTCACACTCACTGCACGTGCACTCACAGTCCCGTGCAGGCTCACCTTCCGCACTCCCACATGCTCATTGCCACACCAGAGGAGAGACAGGCGGGCCATGACCCTGCCAGCCTTCCCCTGAGGATGATGGCTGACAGGAGATGTCCAAAGGTTTCAGGGGGACTGCACGTGTGTCCATATGCATGTGCACTCTGTCCACAGCCTGAAAGCCCCCACCCTCTCTGCAGATCTGACAACACAGACAGAGAAGGCGTTGCGTCGGGGATTTAGCTCAGTGGTTTTGCCGCTTTGCCGCCTGCTGCACAAGCGCAAGGACCCGAGTTCAATCCCTAGTACCAGAAAAAAGAAAAAAAAGAAGGCACTGTCCCAGGGCTGCTTTCACGACTGGCCTCCCTCCCTTGATGCTGGAGTGTTAAGTGTCTGGGGCTGGCCCCGGGGGAGTCTCCCGAGACCCGCAGAGCAGACAGAGCTGGGGATTCGGGACATAGATACAGCTTCGGGCTGGAAGAAGGAAAAGTCCCAAGTGATGCCCTGCCAGACCCAGGGCGATGGGGTGTCTAGATCCACGGCTGACTTTTCAGGCCCCAGGACCCCTGACATCCATAGAGGCTGAACCCAGGGCTACACGGGCAGTGCCACAGGGGCTAGAGCACTGGAATGTGCAGGGGGCACCCAGAACTCAGGCAGAGTGGGACACACCCTGGGGTCTGCTAGGGGCCTTGGCCGTCCTGTAAGGTCAGGGCCTCAATTCTACCAGCGGGGCAGCCCCCAGGTGTAAGGAGCAGGATTCGAGGTCTGCAGTTGCCCCTCCTACCTTGTGTCCATCCCACCCCCACTCTCCCTAAAGCTGGGTCTGGGCTCTTGGGATCCCTGGGAACCCCCACATCCCCTGGCTGCCTGTTGCATGGACTCATGGGCCAATAAACTTCCTGAGAAAGTAAAAAGCGAGCAGGGGGTGGGATGCATCATCCACTCCCTCATCTCCTTTATAAATATCTGTTGGGCCAGGCAGGTCATGAGGTGCTGGCAACACCTGGTTGGTAAGATGCTGCTCTGGTCCTCGCCTGGGGAATCTACAGGTTAGTTACAGGCAAGGCCCTTCTTTGGTGACCTCGACTGTGTTGAGAAGGAGAACATGGCCAGGCCGTGACAAAGCCACCCAGCGGAGGCACTCGGGGTGGCTTTGGAAGGGTGCATCAGAGTGAGCCAAGGAAGGGGTGGGCCAGGGGCTGGCAGAATCAGGTGACAGAGGCAAGGGGCACAGATGTCCCCAGAGCCCACGGGACAGGCTGGGTTAGAGGAGGGACACTGGGCAGTGCCCAGAAGCCCGTCCTTTGCTGCCAGCAAATCCCTCATGGAGCCCTGAAGGAGGCCTGGAAACGCCTTGCGGCCCTGGCATGCACACATCCTGGCCCAGGATGCCCAGGGGAACCCTCCTACAAGCCAACACCCAGGGGTGCTGGGAGCCCCAAAGCCGGTCTTCAGCTGACCATTGAAGTCCTCCTTGCTTTTCCTTTGTGGCCCCTCCCCAAGCCATACCCATGTTCAGGGGTGCCAGGGCCATCTGCGACATCAAAACCTCCAACTCTTGGAGGATTTCCTGGGAAGAAATCCTCAGGACTAGATAAATGAGAGAACAGTGCTCCCACTCTGCAGCCCCTGCTGAGAACTGGAAGGCAGGAAAGGGGACAGATCTCGGGCTGATGCCCAGCCTCCCTGGTAACCCCTGGTCCCACTGAACTAGCTGCCAGCCCCAGCTGAGCCTCACAGAGCCAGACATAATGGGGCATTAGAAGAGAATTGAATTTCCCCTTAATTACAACGGCCCACAGATACTGTTTAATTTGTAATCGGGAGTTAATGTGGTTTTCCCCTCTTGCAATCACAAGGCTGCCTGCACATGCATGTTCGTATCCACACAGACGGGGTACGGCCGGCCCTGCACGGGCACTGACCTCCACGAGGCCAGCCCTGCCAGGAGCAGGGAGCATCCGGCCCCGCCTCCACTCGCCTCTTGCCAGGCCCACCGCATAGAGGACGTCGATGTGGCTGTCACATGTCACATGGCACATGCATGCACGAACCATCCTAATAGGCAGGCAGGAGCATAATTTTTCCTCTAATTACATATTCAGCACTTCTGAGAAAATGAGATTTTAGTAATTCAATTGGACTGAGAAGCGGGGCTATAATAAAATGAAATTTGTAACAATCGCGCAGTTAAATTAGTTAAATGGAGAGGAAGGAGATGTGGAAAATTGACCCCTCGATCTCCTAAGGACTGATCAGACATTTGAACCGAGTTGTGCTAACAGAGCCCTCCAGTGTTACAGAGGTGAGGGCTGAGGCAGAGTGGGACTCGGGGCCGGGGCCGGGCTGCAGTGGGAGGAGGAGGACTGGTGGGGTGGCACAGCCCTGTCCGGGAGATGCAGGTAGGTGGCTGGTGTGGTACAGATGGGGCTGTTCGCGAAGTGCAGTTTTGAGAGGATCCTCACTGCCACCTGGAGATGTCTGTGCCTGGTGTCCATGCCGGAGACTGAAGAAGAGAGGGTAACAGCAGGGGCCCAAACCCAGGGGTCCTCATGCCCTCTGACCCCAAACAGACAGGCTCAAGCTGGGGCAGCAAAAGGCAATGCTTCCTGCAAGCCACGGTGTGGTTCCCTCCCTCTCACCTGGAACATTCCACTCTGGGTCCCCACTGCGTACCTCTCATCCCTGCACACACACACACAGCTAAACTGAGACACAGAGACAGCACCGTGGGACTCAGGCCTCACTGTCAAGATTCGACGTGTGTAGCTCGGGATTTGGCTCAGTGGTTCTGCTGCCTGCCTCGAAAGCGCAAGATCCTGAGTTTGATCCCCGGTACCAAAAAAACAAAAACAAAAGATTTGAGGTGTGGATCCCAAGCCTTTGGGGGAGAGCCCTGGCAGTGGGAGTGGAGGCCTCCAAATACCCGTTTCCTGACCCAGAGCCAGGCCCTCTGTTTGCAGAAATGCCTCCTTCAGAGACATTCTACTCAGAAGACCCAGTCACATAAAAAGTCAGGCAGTCCAAGAATCAGAGGGCAGGCTTTGAACAGGGGAGAGGGAGGCAGCCTAGGCCTACCTGGGGGCCTAGCTGGTCCTCTGCCATGAAGTACCTGGGTCAAAGCTGCCCAGTGGAAAAGGCCCAGCAGGAGGCCCCCTGCCAGGCCCCTACCCACCTGCTTCTTAGCTGATGCAGACAGGCCACCCCACCTCCCCAGGCTACTGCTGGGAAGGACTGCCAGATACAGAGCTCCTGCCTGCCCTGGTGCTGAGAGTATCTCCAGGCCAGGTGGCGTCCAGACAAGCCTGAGGGAGTCCACCCACCTG
Organism: Heterocephalus glaber; assembly: GCF_053883595.1. Classification (NCBI taxonomy): domain Eukaryota; kingdom Metazoa; phylum Chordata; class Mammalia; order Rodentia; family Bathyergidae; genus Heterocephalus; species Heterocephalus glaber. Next base: position 3,370,502 of record NW_028258173.1, on the reverse strand, counting down.
GACCTCTCTGACCCCTTCTGCTGAACCATGCAAACAGAAGGGGGCTGATGTGGAGGCGGCCAAGCCATGCCCCTTGCCCACACCAGAAAGTCAGCAGAAGCAGCTTCCTGCTCTCCTCAGCTGGCGGGGCCTGCCTCCACCCCGAAGCTCTGACTGAGACAGTAGGAAAATCGATATGGAAGCTGCAGGTGTTGGCGTCAAGAATCCTTCCGTGTCAGGTCTGGGATGAGCCAGACAGGGGGTGAGGTTTGGGATAGGCGAGGGACAGAGGAGGCCAGGAAGCTCTAGGAGTCCCAGGCCTGGGGGGATGGTACAGCTGCACCCTGGGGTACCCTATGTGGGCAGCACTGCAGTAGAGGCAGCCAGGGTCTGCGGAAGGCAGAGGTTAGGGGTAGAGGAGAGTTGGGAGGGGCAGGAGCCTGGGGCAAACTGGGGCAGCAGACAGAACCAGGACCTCCTGCCTGGGGCAACATGGTGAACTTGTGGGGGGTTCTTCCATTTAACCCTCAGGCTCCCCTGAGACAGGCATGGGACAGGGCCAGTAAGGTTCCCCACCTGGTGCTGGGTGGCAAGCCAGCCCTGCAGGCTTGTGGGATGTACTGCCGAATTAATGCCCTGGGTGCGGGTACTGTGCCACCAGAAATGGCACCATGGGCCTTGTATGGGACACCAGGCGTTAGGTGGGAGCACAGTGGCCTGCAGGACAGGGTGCTTCACCCAGGAAGGGGGGCTGCCCCAACTCCCCAGCTAGTCCTCCGGGGAGCTGGTGGGAAGGGCCTGTGGGTTCAGCTTCAGTGGGAGCAGGGGCAGTGCAGATGAAAGTGGGGGGCACATTTCACCCCTAACTTCTCATCCCTCTTTTTCCCGCATCAGAATCACCCCAGAGATCCAACTTCTTACTCATCTATCCACCCTCCGTGCGGGGAACAAATGAATGCTTAGAACATCGTCTGCTAAATGAAAGGCAGGACCACACCCTCATCCCCCCCTCACGGGAAGGAAGGGAGGCTGCAGACACCAGACACGCTTGCGGCCACCAGGCCTGATGGAGGGAGCAGGGTGGGGGTGCACCGCTCAAATCCTCCACCCTCCAGAGCTTCCACTGCCCAGGCTGCAGCAAGCCATTCAAATATTTAGCCTTGTTTCATTTTTCAAAAGGGGAAGGCAGAGAAAGCAATAGGAAGAGAGGGAGAGAGGAGAAAAAAAATCTGAGTTTCTCATTTGAAAGTTGATTAGCCTAATTAGGTCTAATTAAGAGCCCCCCCCCCCAATACAGCACACAAATGAATTGCTGGTCTACTCATTTCCTTTGCTTCTCATTTTAGACTAAGAGCAAGGAAAGCCTGGGAAAGGAGCCGGGGCCAAGGAGGGTGGGCAGTGGGATCCCCTCCCTGAGAGGGGGGTAGCTGGCAGGGGGCCCACTGAGGCAGAGCTGGCCAGGTAATTATGCCAGAATCCTCCACAGCCTCCTCCCGAGACTTGCTGGGAAGCACTTTAGGATTCATTCTCAATCTGGTCCTGTTTCCTGCCTCTGGACCCCCTAGAGGGATTCTGGCTTCAAAGGTAGGGGTTTCTTGGATCCTTCAGCTGGAGAGGACTGTCTGAATCCCACTCAATGGCTTGGAGGTTTGGATCCAGGGTTTTGCAGGCCTCCAGAGTAAGGCTGGGTCAGAAGGTCATGGGGGTGGAGGCTTGGTTTGGGGGTCCAATGCCCACCAGGACACCCCAAGGGAGGGAGGCTGGAGGGCAGTCTGGTTATTTCCATGGGAGCTGTCAGTGCAGGCGGCAGAGCCACGGCCATCTATGGGCCCAGGTGGCCCTGCGGGATCCCTTTGCTCAGTCGCTATGGAGGGGAACTGGATGAACGGACTGCAGGGTCACTCGGTTTATCAGCCAGCTCAGCATGCCCCAGACCATGCCACTGAACAGAGGTTGGGGTGAAGCTGACCTGCTGCCCCCTTGTCCTGCAGTGGACCTGGGAGCGGGTGACAAGGGCAGAGCGGATGGCAGGGGTGCCGGGCACCAGGCTTCCCAGTGGGCACCCCCTCTTACTGGCAGGCTCTGGGTTGGCAGACGGGGAAATTGAGGCCCAGTGAAGGGGAGTGAAATGAACCCAGGTATGGCAGGCGGTCACAACCCTGGGCACAACCCCCATCCTGTCCTCCTGTGCCTCATGGAACCCTTGGGCCCAGACAGGACCCAGAAGACGAAGCTCCAGGCAGACACCGGGGGAAGGCCACCCAGCCCCGCACGGCCTCCCCTGAGGGGTGCCTGGGCAGGCTCACAGTGGGGCAGCAATCAGGAAAGGAGGCCAGGGCAGGTGCCAGGGGAGCCCGCCACAAACGGCTGGCGGCCCCAGGCTCTGACTCGGGCAGCTGCAGCCAGAGCAGAACAGCAGCAGAAATGGCTGGAGGGCCGATTTCTGAACCTAGATCAAAAGAATTAAGAAGGCTTAGCTCTGAGCCACGGATGAAGGGGGACTCCAGAGCCACCCACAGAGAGCGGAGGCCTGGGAGGGGAGTGAGGAGGAGGCGGGGGTCCTGAGGGAGGACAGAGGCTTGGGGAAGGTAAAGCGGAACACCAGGGCTCTGAGGTTGGGGGAGCACTTACGGCCTAGCCACCCTCCTGCCAGGGCTGCCCAAGCCAGGCGAGTATAAATACCACCTCGAGCTCGGTGGGAGAATCAGAAGAAAGGGAAATTGCCAAGACACTGGGTGATGGAAGTTCTAGAACAGGTGTGCGGAGACAGAGGTGCAACTCTACAGTTATTACCAGTCACAGCGTTGTACACCTTCCTAGGGGCGAATTCTACGGTACAAAAACAATAGAGCTTAACAAAGCCATTAAAAAGTGATGAGGGGAAGAGTTTAGAGTCCATGTCCTCTGTGAGCCCAGAGACAGCCTGGGTGCCCACCACTGGGGTTCAGGGAGCCAGGCCCAGAGAGCGGTGACTGTGTGGCTGGGACCCAGGGCCACTGCCTGGCACGGCGGCTCCTGGCTGTGAGGGCCGAGCAAGATGTGCACATGTCACTCCCCCATCCCTGTCTTTGCCCCTGTGGCTCTGTTTTTCTTTTCTGTAAATGAAGAGATAAGCCTCTTCCTGAGCTGCTGGGCCGCTCCATGACAGAGAGGACCAGGGACAAAGTCCAAACATGGGAAATGCAGGTCCCCTCCAGCTCCTCTTGGGGTCTCCATCGGACTCTGAAGTCCTATAAATCAAGCGCCCTAGTCTGAAGGGCAGTGGGCATCCACGGCATCGTGGCACAAGTGTGCCCGGGGCTCTGGTGCTGCCCTCTCCCGTGGGTCACCGGGCCCTCTGTGGCCAACTCAGGTACAGCAAGGACTCTGAGCCTCAGTTCAGAGATGACGGGTGCTGGCACTTTATCCCGATCTCTGGGCTCAGAGTGAGGCCACGGTCAGCTGCACCCCGGAGGGAGGGTGCCGGGGAGAGTACCTCCACCCCCAGTCTTGCCATCTCAGCCTATATTCCTGGGTCCAGGTTTCTGTGTCAGCCCTGCGGCCCCTTCAACCCTGGAGCCCCAGATGAGGGCCTGGGGGTGCAGAGGGTCCTCTGGAAGCTGCTGGAAGGGCTCCCCGCGTCCGAGGGCTGAGCCAGGCCTGAAGGCTCCAGTGCTTCCTGAGAAGGGAGAGAAGAGAAGGCATTCTCCTGTCCAGGTAAAAGTCCTTCCCTTCACCTAACAGGAAGGTGGAGTTCCAACAGGACGCAGCCACAGAGCCCTGGGGGAGGGAGCCAGGACTGGCAGGGCTTTACTTCTGGGAGTCGGATGCAGCGGAGTCAGCAGAGATCCTGGATGTTCTCAAGGCCCTGGATATCCAGGCCAAAGGACACTGGTCACTCTGCCGTCCCCACTCCCACCTGGAGAGGGAGGGCTTGCTGTGGGGCAGGAGCCACACAGGGCAGGAAACATGGCCAAGACCTTTAACGGTACAGATTCAATGTTAAGTTAAAATAAATCTCCACTATCAAGTTGTAACTAGCACAATTTCATTGCTTTTGTCTGAGTGTGGATTTAAATTGTTAATTTGCCAAATGGAAATATTTAAGACAAACAACACATTTTGTGACCTGATTTTAGCAGTTTCTTCTTTTAATTTAATAGATCTGGAGCTAGAGACAACAGGAGAGGCCTGACTCCACTCTGGCCTCTTTGGCCACTCTGTCCTTTATCCCTCACCCCGCAGCGAGGAGGGATCCTTGTTCTCACCAGCCATGAGGAAACCAAGGCACAGGAAGGAGAAGTGAGGGGCCACTGAGCAGGTGCAGAGCTAGCTCCCCGTGCCCTGCTCTTTCTACCTGTTCCCTGGTGAGCTGTGGAGGAGGGAGGGCCGGAGGACAGGCCTGCCAGGAGCCCACATCCCAGGGGCCTTCTGGGGGGAGTGCTGCTCGCCTCCAGCCCCAGGGACGGGGACAGTGAAGGTGGCCCCAGACTCTCAGCCCATGGCCTCCTCACCAGCCTCTTGCTTGGATCACGGCCCATCAGCTGGTTCACCTGCCCAGCTGCCCTGTCCTCCGCCAGGCTCACAAGCCCGAGGGCCCAGCAGCCTCCTCCTAGCTCTCAGACAGTGTTGGCACAGACCTCCCAGCGGGCAGGCATGGCAGCCTGAGCAGGCTGCGCAGTCCCAGTCCCAGACCCTTAGCCCCGCAGTGGTGGCTCTGGACGCACAGCTCTAACCCACACGTATCACCTTGGAAGACAAAACCACTGCACCCAACATGCACCCATCTCCTCCAGGCTGACACGGCCAACCAGGCTGCCTGATTCCCAGGCTGCTGCTTAACCTGCTGGTGTTGTCCAGCTCCCAGGCTCCTGCCCAGCTTGCTGGGGTGTGTGAAAAGAAAACCCCAGGGCCCTGGTGTGTGTGTGTGCGGGGGGGTGGGGGGTGGGGTGGGGGGGGTGGCCCCAGGGGAGCTGGAAACAACAGCAGGGCAAGACAGAAAGCAGCACGTCCCGCTTGAGGGTGCCAATGGACCGAGGACGGTCTCCGTCACACAGTAACTGCATACGTAGCATCTACTACATGCTGGGCACTGTCACGAGCCTAGGGAAAGAGAAGTGAGCGGAACAGACAGAAAGTCCCTTCCTTTGTGTGTGGAGGCAACAAACTGATAAGTAAAGTGTGCCTACGTCAGATACGGAAAAATGCTATGAATAAGGGTGGAGCATGGAGGAAGGGGGGCCGAGCTGGGGCCACCATGCTTCTGATGGCTCAGCAGCGGCCAGGAAAGGCCTCCTTAGGAAAGAGTGCCACAAGCAAAGGCTGCAGGAGCCCGGACACAGGTCAGGCGGGCATCAGAGGACTGGCTCTCCCCTGCCCCCGGCAGCAGGCACAGGAGGGCCATGGCCAGGAACCCTGTCCTACTCCAGCTAAGCCAGTTAGGCTCATCTCTGTCCTGGGCACCCCTGGGCCCTTTTCTCCACCTAGGCACAAGTTGGGGTCACCCTGGCCTTCTGGCCAAGAGGCCTTCCCAGGCGAGGTACAGGACAGCTGGTGGTCCCTTTGCCTTGCCCCCAGGAGGCACTCATGATGACCACGGGCCTGACACCTGCCAACACAGCCCTGAGGCAGGTGTTGGAGGGAGCGACCTGGGAAGCTAGGCTGGGTGTGGGGACCCCCACCTTCTTGGGACCCGGGCATTGAGAACCCACGGCCCAGCCCAGATGCCACACAAACGAGCTCGGGGCAAGTCCTCCGTGCCTGGTGGGGAGGGATGGCAGGCTCGCGACAGACGCCTGTGGAAGACAACAGGTGACAGTGGGGAGCTTCCGTAGGTTGCAGCCGGGTGTGGACCACTGGCTGGGGCACTTGCCCTGGTCCATCCAGAGAGGCAGAGAAGAGACCAGAGGAGAGGGCAGTCCTGGCGGGATCCCGACAGGGGCACAAGGGGAAGGGAAGGGGAAGAGAAGCCTTTTCTCCAAAAAGCAGACCAGGCACGCAGGCAGAACAGCCATTCCACACTGACCCTCCTCCCCATGGGCTGTCTGCTACAGGGGCACCTATGCTGCCATATCAGCCCCTCACCCCTCTTTGTCCCCACCAGCCACCTCCGGATCAGCCTCACTGCCTTATCCCAAGCCTGGTCTGCAGCTTTTCAGCCCCTTCTTTTCTACCCCAGATAATCTTTCTACCTATAGATCTGCTCAAAGACTTTCCATGGCTCCCTGTCACCTATTGGAAAAAAAGCCCACATTTCACAGCCTAGACTCTAAAAATATCCTAGTTGTCTCTCACTCCCTCATGCCCAGGTTCTTGGCACTCTGGGATCCACTGAGCTTACTCAACTCAGCGTCTTTCTGTAGAAACTGCAGCCTCTGTCTGGGACTGTCCTGCTCACAGACCCTTGGCCAGGCCCATCTCCTGAGACGCCTCCCCAGATCCCTGTAGGACCTGAGCCTTGTTCTCCAAGGCCTGAGCTATCCGTGCTGATGGTCACAGCCTGCATGGCTGCTGAGAATTTGAAACATAGGCCAGTGGAATTAGAAATGGGGGGTCAGTGAAAAACACAGTCGATTTAGAAGATTAAGCATGAAAAGAGAATGCCAAATGTTTCAATCCTGTTTACGCTGATTAAATACTGCAGTAATAATACTCAGGATGGGGCTAAATAAAGGGTATTATTAAAATGTGCTTTCTTCATTTCTCTTTGTTGTTGGAGACACAGCTATTAGAAAACACAACATTGTGTGTGGCTCTGTCCTACGGCAATACCTAGCCCAGGGGTCAGCTAACTTTCTCTAGAATGGCCCTGAGAGCAAATGTTTTGGGCTTTGGTGCCATACGGTCTCCGTGGCGGCCACTGCCACCCGAAAGCTCTGCCCACACACATGGCTTGTTTCAGAAAATCTGTGTTATGAAAACGAGGTGGGATGGAGCTGGACACAGATCCCATTCTAGACCACTGACTTCCAGGCTCTGGCACAGCACTAATGAGGAACATTTTTAAAAGGATGGGGAGAGAAACCAATCAATACTGTCAACCTTGTATTTCCGTGAATAAGGACATTAAGAAAATGAACAACAGATACCACTATCACTTAACTAAATGGGCATTCCAGCACAAAAAGTGACTTGATTCAACTTTCCAAAAAACATGACCATGTTATTGTTACTTTCCCCATGTTGCCATGGGGAGGGGAGGCCTTTCTTAGAGCCTGTGGCAGAGAGGCACAGGGAGCTGTGAGCAAGACCAGCCCAGGCTGGTTTGAGACCTATGGTCACAGGGGAATCTCAGAGACCACCAGGTTCTAGAATGGCATAGCTTGCCAGGGCCTGGGTTCTAGAGTAGTGTGGTTCATGGCTTGCTGGGACCTCTGGTTCTAGAATGGCATGGTGCCAGGGCCCCAGGTTCTAGAATGTCGTGGTTCACTAGGGTCCCTGTTGGATGGTGATTCCAACGTAGATGGTTTGGGGGAATCCATTGGCCTGAATGTGGAGTAGTTTTCTCTGTTCATTCAGAGACCATACTTTGAGTATGGAGGCTCCAGAGTTGGGCTGCCCAATGGAAAGTTCTAGTTCTGGGTTTGTCCAGTGGCTTCACCTGAGCCCTGTATGACAATAGGCAGCTGAAAGGTGGCTTGGAGGATACAAATGTTCTGTTGGTGATTTTGAAGGCCGAGTGCAAATTCAAGAATGAAAACCATCTCCTTAATAATTTGTCTCATATCAACACTTGGTGTGGTCACATTTGAGATATATTAGGTTAAATAAAATGGTTACTGGAATTCATCTCACCTGCTGCTTTCCATCTCTGAAACTTTCCTTCCTCCCCCTCTGCTTCCTCTTCTTCCCTCTCTTCCCTTTCTTCTTTCACCACTGAGCTCCAGGCTGGCACCATTTTTCTATCAGACAGCATTGCTCCTCAGGAGCCTGGGACGGGGGTTAGCCTCTGTTGAATTCATCTGATGACAAAAAACTTAGCACCTCACAGGCAACCAATGCTAATGGGGATATCATTAGAAACATCACTGGAGATTCTTGAAACCTACTGCACATTCCCCCTCTGGGTCTGTCCTGCCCTCTGTAGCTGGGCAGCCCAATCCCCTGCAGACACTGAAGACAGCCAACTAAATCCTAGTTAATGCCCCGATGGTGTTAGCTGACCTATCTGATTGCCTTTCCTCAACACGATGTGACTTGACAGTGGTGAGACAACTCTATGATGAAACCAAATTCTCATGTGTGCCCTCGTTATTCTGCCTCCCAGGTGACTGATGATGGGCAGATTCGGGCGGCTCTGACTCTGTCCTCTTTCCTCATTTAGTGACAAAGGAAGGAGGCCCAAGAGAATGGCAAGAGACAGAGATGCCACTAGAGCTCGGATTTTCCTGAATTTTAACCTAGGCCCTTCCTACCATGTCCAACCACGCAGCTGAGACGGTACTTTTTACACCGTGCACTTTCTGTCCCCTCCAGGCACTGGGTACAGAGCTTTGCATATAGTATGAACTGAGGCCGAATGGCCCACAGGGTCCTTCAGGTGGAGGGGCCACTGCAGGGATACCTCAGTTACCCTCAACCCATGTCCAGTGGCATCATCGGCTCATCACTTCTGTGGGTAGTCAGTTTCCTTTAGGTTCCCCTTAATTTTGTGGTCCAATTCCTGCTGAAGTCCCACCCAGCTCATCTGTGCTGGAGGAACCAGGGAGATGAAAGAGGCCATGCCTACGCTCACAATACCCAGCTCCACATCTGCCTGCACCCACACTCGGACACACATGCACACACACTATCTCTTTACACAGGGCCTAGCCCAGCAAGGTGCAGGTGACATTTATCTACATGAGATCATCCCAGGGACAGCAGATCTGAGTGTCCGTCCTTTCCCCAGGCTGCTGCTCCACAGCCTCCTGCAGGTACCATGGACCCCCATGCACCTCACCTCCTGCCTCACCTCACCTCCTGCCCTTCCCTGGCAACTCTGCTTGTTCTCTGGGAACTTTCTGTATCTCCCTCCCCAGTAGTGGAAACACTCTCCACTGGCAGAGATGCTACCTAACCAGGTCTAACACAGCTGGCCTGCCTGAGACCAAGTTGGCCAAATGCACATGAGTAACATCGCCTAACCCTGAGCACCTGGCATTCTCAGTGTCCTCGCTGTCCAGATAAGGAAAGGAAGGCTCCAAATGGACCAGGAACATGATGTAGGGCACAGGGTTGATCACCAGAGAGCCCAGGACATGCCTATCACCCACTGTCATAGAATGGCTCTGGAAAGACTCACTGGGGCCTGGTCATTCCCAAGGTGGGCAAGAAGAAGCCCCAGGGCTGGCACTGCCTTGTGGATAGGTATGGGCCTGGGGGTCCCCTCTGTGGGGGCTCTGGCTGCTGGAGCATGATGAAGCCACTTCCTTCTTGTCTCAGGGGGCAGGATGGGGACCAACACAACCGTTCCAGCAGCCCCTCTTGCCCATGCCCCTGAGTCCCCACTGCTCCCCTGGACAAGCTCCCTATGGCTGCATGCTGGGAGTGGGTCCACCACCTGGGTGACACCCTACTGTGTCAAAAGGCTTGACCAGGAGAGAGGCCTAGGCAAGCAGTAGCCCTGCTGCCCCCAGCTCTCTGGAAAGAAAATATGAGACCCTGCCCCAGAGGCCTGGACACACACCCTCCCACTGGAAAGGGAGTCAGTGGGCTCCTCAACCTCCAGCTGCAGGGTGGGCTCTGGACATGCCCTTGAAGCCGTGGTGAGGTGGAGAAGATGGGCTTCCTGCCCTTGGGACCCATTTCTGCAGTTGTCTGTGAACCCCAAGAATGGCAGGATGGGTGTCTGTGAATGTGTGTGTGTGTGTTTGTGTGTGTGTTACTGAGAATTAAACCCAGGGCCTTCACACTGGGCAATAATCCCAGCCTGTTTTATTTTGAAACAGGGTCCTGCTAAGTTGCTGAGTTGCCCAGGCTGGGCTCGAACCTCCTGCCTTCTGAAGTCCCATCTGGCTCATCTATACCAGTGGGAAATGTGTTAGCTACCACACCCAGCATCAAGGGGTCTTTTAGTCCTGCTTCCATACCCGGGGCCTATTTAGTTCCTGGCATGAACAGCAGATGCGTAGGTAGCTCATGGAACACCCTGTCCACGCCGGGGGCAGTGACCCCTGTCACTCTTTTGCCTTCTCACTTCTGTCTATTCCTTAAGCAGCTCAGGGCCCCCATCGGCCCCCTAGGAGCTCCTGGTCCTGGTCAGGACCTGGCTCTATTCCCTCAGTGGACTTAGCTTTGCTGCAGCTGCCAGGGACCCCACCACCTGCAGATTAGCTGGGTCACCTGTCATCATGGCCTGCAGGCTCCACTAGCCCAGGCCTCCTGGCCAAGTCATACTCCTCCTTGCTGAATGGGTCTGGCTCTCCTGGAGAGACCTCAGACACCCAGGGCCATACCCCAGCCGTGCTAGAAACACAAAAGTCAGAGTCAGTGCTCTGGGTGTCAGTGAATGGCATCTGTGGTACACGCACAGTCCCCGACCCACTGATCACCAGGCATGGGGGAATGGCCAGAGCCCAGAAGGTGAGGAAAGGTGGGGCGAAAGGGGAGAAGCAGAGAGAAAGTGGATACAGGAGAGCAGAGAGAACCGAGGCCGGGAAGGAAGAAGATGAAGGAGGAGAGGCTTAGAAGCATGGAAAATGCGAGGGGCAGCGCTAGACAAGAAGAAGGCAACAGGAAGAGGGGGAAGAACGGTCAGGGAGATTGGACCTCAACACACTCATGGCCACGGCTGCATGGAGCCTCACTGCTACAGGAGGCGAACGAAGGAAGAGAGAAGCAGAGTGTGGGTCCGTGACAGCCCCAGCCCTGCCCAGACCGCATGGTCTCCTGGGCCTTGGCCAGCAGCTATGGACTCCCTCTGGAGGCCCTGCCCAGGCCACCGTCCACCTCAGGCCCCCAGTACCATGTGGCCTGGCCAGGGCCCAGTGGGGTGCTGGGTTGCAGGCACCTCCCAGACCTCGCCGGGGGCACAGCCACCCTCTCCTGTGCTTACCATGGCCCATGCCACCTCCTCAGGAACTTGATATTCTGCATCCGAGGCACCTTTGGGTTTCATCCCCAGGACCAGAGGGCGGGAGGTAGAAGGGCACTGGGGCTGGGATCTTGGATGGAGGCTGTGGACACTGCCCAAGCTGTATGGCCCAGCACGTGCCTCGATGGTCTGGCAGGCAGCGGCACCCTGCCACAGCAGGGTGGAGCACAGAGGCTGCAGGCATATTCTCTGCGTGGCCACAGCACTCCTCCCTGCCCTCTGCTGACTTCCCAGCCTACCCACTGGCTGTTGGTTTGGTCCTCTCTAGCCAAAACTGACCCTCTAACCTATAACAGCCAGATAGCCGAGGAGGGAGGACACAGGCTCTGTCCACCAAACCCGGGTCCTCAGGTGGGATGGGCCGGCCTCCTCCAGATTTCCACCCCAGAACCTCATGGCAGGGGACCCTTCTCTCAGCCCTACTGGGTGCTGGGGTGGGGGCTGTGCTGGTGAAGTGCTCATTTCTCTTGTGATTCCAGGGAAAAAGGCCATGATTCAAACCTCAGTCCACTCAGTTATAACGCTGAGGTTCTGAGGGCCTCATGAACAGAAGCCCTAACATATCCTGTCCTCCCTGACCCTCTCCAGCCCCAGCCACATTGGGACATGCTAATATGAGTCCCACTGGACAAGGATCCCTGAGAGAGGCTGCCTCACCCCAAGCAGAGACACCCCGTGGGGACCCTGGCCATGCAGCTCTGTGAGCCTATGGTGGAGCTCTCCCTTCGGCCGTCTCCCCACCCTGGCATGGCCCTCGACCTGCCACATCCCTGCCCATGCTTAACCTGGCCCAGGCAACCTCCCCACTCTGGGCTGAGAAGCTCACTCACCCCAGGGGATAAAACACCACACATAGCATCCCAGACAGGCTACTTCCATGTCCCCCAGCCTGAAAGGAGTCTGTCTCCCCAGCATCCTCTGGTGCTGGGGTTGAGGGAGTCCCAGGTCGAGAGCCACAGGAAAGCTAAGAAAGAGCTCAAGCTACACAGGAGCATCTGCTGAGACCCTTTCTTTTGCACCTGGCCAAGAAAGTGGCTGGGAAGGGAGGAAGGGAGTTTCTCTCTTCATTATTCATTAGGCTGGGGCCGGAGCCGCCTGGTCTGGAAGCCAGGCTCTGCTCTTTAGTGGCTTTGTGACAGCACGTTCCGTGACCTCTCTGCACCTCGGTTTCCCCAACTCTTCATGCACAGGGTTCAGCCTCAACAGATTCTGAACAAACAGGAGCAGGGTGTGAAACGCAGGGAAGAACTCACAGACCTAACCGGACTGCATCAGCTTTACTGGCATCAAGGCAGTTCACCAGTGTGGATGGCGGTGACGAGCCCAAGGCTGGCAGCTGGGATGGGGACCCTTTGTCCTCTGTCCCTAAGGGTTCCTGGAGGGTGGGGGCACAGCGCCAGCAGGAGGATTAGTTTAGAGACCTCAACTGCTTGTTGGGTTAAGTTTTCCCGGTCACAGGGTGACTCTGGTTCCGGCCAAGGGAGCAGACCTAGACTGCCACATCCTGAAGATGCAGGGGGACAAGCTGCTGCTTTGTGCCTTCCCACGCTGCTGGCCATGGGCTACTCACCAGTGGCCTGTGATGTCGCTGTGAGTGCGTCTCCAGCAGGGCTCCTGGAGCCACACCAAGCCCACTAGTGACGCGCCAACAGCTCCGGAAACGGAGACTGAACTCCCAGAGTGTGTGGAAGGTGTGAGAAGCAGTGTTATGTTGGCTACAGTAATTAATCCTTATTAGAAATTGCTGTGATTAGCAGTGTTCCCACCCTAGGCAAAGAGGGAATAATTCTTAATAAGAGCAGAGCCTCCTAATGAATCCCAGGACAGACCCCCAAGTCCCCTGGCCCTCTGTGGAGCCTCTGGACTCCACTTCCCCTGGGAACACACTCTTATCAACAACTCCCCAAAGCCCTGGCACTGGGAGACTTGAAGGGTGCGCTACAGCAACTCTGAAGGGCTGATGATGTTGGCCATGCCTTGGAGACTACCCGGGGTTTCACCTTCATTAAGTACACAGAGGCAGTAAAATCAACAGCAAAATCAACAGTGCACCCCTTAGAAGGTTCGGGTCCTTCGACTCTCTGGGGCTGGCGCCATCCTGCCAGCCAGCACCCACCTGCCCTTCTGCTCTGTACCAACGCTCCCTTGTACCATAGCTAAGCCACTTACATCTCTCTCCCCTAGAGTGATTTACCAGCTTCTCAATCGGATGGAGTGATAAGATTTTCTTTTATAGGACACTGCAGTTTAATAATAAAGTAATTACTGTGACAAAATCCCATTTTGTGAGCTGGGGGTTTTTTCCTCCCGTTCTCTGAAACCTGCTTTCAACGAAGCCCAGACAAGCTATCCAGGACACCTTGCTGATGTTCTGGAGTGTCCAATAAAGCCCTCCTTGCTCGGAAAGGTGACGTGTCAGCTCTTACATCCTGCTGGTGCAATGCACCAGGGGCAGTGGCCTCAGGGTCCCTAGGAGGGGCCACATTCATAGGGGGCCATGCCCTGGAGTGGCCTGCAGGGAGCTGAGGTGCTCCCAGGGAGCAAGCGCCTGTGCTGTTCCTAAGTGGGACACTGGTAGTGGGCTGGGCAGCCAGAAAAGCAAGGCACGGCCTCACTGAGGACACAGAGTGAGACCCAGACCCACCTTCCATGAGCTCCTACCAAATGCCAGAGCTTAACGAAACTGGATTTACCCTGGTGTTGACTGGAAGTCTTCCCGTGGTGGTTAAAACTGAAAAATATCACCACCATTGCTGAGTGAGGCTGATAGGAAGACAGACAAACAACAACAGGTGCCTCTAATTAATTACAGAACTGGGTGTCTCAGGGGGGACACAGCCCCATCCCCAGTCTGCCTGGCGTCCAGCCCTTTCCAGCAGGAAATGGTTAACGACGCTGCAACGGAGAGAATGGAATTCCGCTGGTTGAGGTTTTATCTTTTTAATTCCCCACTCTGAAGGATACATACAGGTTTAGCAAGCTTGCTTGTTTAAATGCTGCATTTTAATGCGCCTCCAACTATGTCTCTTGTCTTGCTTGATTTCACGTCTTCTGCTCCTGATATCAAATGTGCCATTAGATTGAATGCACAGCCCACATATGGCACTGGCACGCACTTAGCAGAGGACCCGAAGCCCCCATGAGGGACCAGAGAAGAGGTGAGCTCTCATTCCTGAGGCCTTGCTATTGTGGCCCGTGGTCCAGCCTTGTGTGTGACATCCCATTCGGGGGACACAATAAATTGTCTCTCTCCAAATGTGGTTTGGGACAAGCAGAGCTCCAAACTAAATGCGTTGTTTTGTAAAGGCCCTGGACCACCAAAGCTGTGTGTGCACCCATAAAAATGTGCACCCACAATAGCCATGACATGTCTGCATTCTAGATTCATGCACCAACCACGGCTGGACACCTTGCGAAGTGTGGCCGAGTGAAGGAAATGGGGTTCTTCTAAGCCTGGTGCAATGGGCACATACTGGCCTTCCCATGCACGTTCTGCCCATGGCTGGTGCCCATCTCAGATGGGTGCAGCTCATTTGAAGTATTTTTGCCTTTTCAGTGCCCCTACCGATAACTTCAAATGTCACTAGCCAGGGATATACCACTAGCCCTGGAGAAATAAGGCTTGTCTACTCCACAGGTCCTGCTGGTAGATTCATCTCAACTGTGCGCACTTGTCTGACTCCATTAAGGCTGCCATTTTCTGTTTGCCCTTCTTCATCTTCACTTGGCCCTAGGGCTCAGCCTCGGAGGACTGTGTGTCCAAGGAAGACACTGAGATTCACAGTGGTCAAGTGACTTGCTTAAGACAACACAACCAATAGACCATGGGTTAGCGTCCAGGACTCCTCCAAAGCCCGTGCTCTGCCTACTGATCACAGAGCCTTGCTTCCAGCCGCCCAGAACATTCCTGCCTGAGTGGCTGGCTGTGGGGCAGATCCTTGCTCCAAGGAGCCTACTCCAAGTGGTCTTACCTGAGAGTGGTTAGGAACACATGTCCTCAGCCCCATGTCAGAGACTCCCAGGGGATTCTTAAGGTCATGGGAATGTAGGAGTGCCTTCCCAGACCCATCCTGTCTCAGTTTCAACCAGAAGTTAGCAGTGGCCTGGGCCCGGACAACCTCTTGCCTGTTGGTCTGGGGGAATCTCAGAAGCTCCCCCAAAAGCTCCTAGGTTGTGTCCAGAGGAATCTCCAAATGTCACAGAGAGTCCCAGAAAGGTGAGATCAAGGGCCAAGGGCTCAGGGTCGCAGGCCACTTCTGACCACCCTCTGGTCCTGCCCATCACACAGTCCCAGGCAGTCCCCTGTCCTTTCCTCTGCAGTGGCCAGGATGTCTGGCAATCCCCACTGCAGGGACCCTAGTAAAGGGCCAACCCAAGTGCCTAGCAGCCCAGGCAGGGCCTAAGCCCGGGTCCACTTCTGGGGGCCCACCTTCACCATGTCCATAGATGCACATGAGCCACTTTCTGTGGCTCCCTGGACAGACCAAGAGGCACAGGCAGACAAGGGCCCACTGCCCAAAGGCCAGCCCCCCTAGAGCCTCTCAGGGAACCCTAAAAGCACACTCACTCTCCATTTAGCTCCAGGTGGTCACGGGGGCGGGGTAAGAGCAACCTCACTTTAGGGCCCCTGCCCGGCCTGACCCTGACCAGCTGCCTTGGGGTGGGCACCCTGTACCTATGCCTTCTATCTCCTCACCCACTGCAGGGTGCAAATGGGGTCCTCTGAGAACCCTCTCACTGGGCCAAGCAGGCCCCAGGACGGCAGACTAAGCTTTCACAGTCCCACCAGGCCTCCCCAGCAGCCACCCCCACCTTGCAGGCGCGAGGGTGTGAACAGGGAGAAAGCTGAAGGGGTGGAAGGGCAGGCCCGGAGGTGTGGGCACTCAGAGTGGGTGAAGCCAGGGTACTGCAGCCCCAGGCCGACTCCGGCCACACTGGCACCGGGAGTCCAGCGCGGAGGGCCTGAAGGAGGAGAGGGAGTCCGCCCTCAGCTCTGGTGCAAGCTTGGGACCGCACTGATTCCGCATTGGGTGGGAACGCGGGACCCCTGCCCCCGTGCCCTGACTGCCAGGAAGCCCAAGGTTGAGACTCCGCGCGCCCCTCCCCCCATGGGGCATCCTGGAGATTTGGGGGGACAGAGTCGCTTCGTTTCCTGCCCCCTTTCCCCGCCAGCCCCGAGCTTCCTGCGCAGTCCGGCAGACAGAAAAAGTCTGGGCCCAGCCCCTTCTCGGGTCGGAGCTCCGGGGCGCCCTCGGCCGTCCCACCAAGCGGTTGGCCCGCCTCCCCGGAGGCCGAGCGCGCAATCCGCGCTGCCGCAGAACCCGGCGCCCTCGCCGCCACCTCTGCGCGGCCCCCTAGCTTTCCCGACGCTGCCAAGGAGCGTTCCTGGCTTCCCGCTCCCGGGTCCCCCACGGCCGGGCGCGAAGTTCCCCTAAGTGACCCGGACGCCGAGAACCCCCGCCCCCTCCCCTCGGGCTTCCCCCGAGACTCCGCCCGCTGCCCCCTCCCGCGCCTTCGGAAAAGTTGCAAGTGACTCCCCAAACTCCGGCCCCCCGCCCCGCGCCGCGCGCGCCCCGGGCCCCCGAAGCTCCGGCGCCGCGCAGGGGCGCAGTTCCCCCCACCTCGCAGCCGGGCGCCATGACGCGGGGAGCGCAGCTGGGCCACCCGCGGCGGCGCGGAGGCGGCCAAGTGCGGGGCGTGGGCGGCGGCGAGGGGCGCACGTGCGCGGGGCCGGGGGCGGTGGCCGGGTGGGCCGGGGTCCGCTTACCTGTTGGAGGTAGAGGAAAGCGGGCGGGCAGGGTACGGAGTGCGGGAGCATGCTGCCGGAGTTGGACAGCAGGAGGCAGCCCGAGTTCGCCATGGAGCACAGCATGGGGCGGCAGGGGGGCGCCCGGCGGCCGGACGAGCTCTGCGCTCGCTGCGTCCCTCGGTATGTGCGCGCACCCTGCCTCCCGGGCGCCCTCCCGGTCTCTCCTCCTCCTCCTCTTCCTCCTCGGGGCCTCCCCTCCCCCTCGTGGCGCTCTTTAGGAGGGAGGCATGGAAAGGCCAGCGGCGCGCCTCTGCCCGGTGCTCCCCCTGGCCAGGCGGAGAGGCTGGAGAGAGCGCGCGCGAGAATATAGCAAGAGAATATATGCGCGAGAGGATGGATGCGAGGGAACGGGGGAGTCTGTCACTTTGGAGCCACCCGAGCCCTGTCTGCAAAGAGTGGTGCGTGTGCGTGTGTGAGTGCGCGCATGTGCGCGTGTGTGTAGCGGTGGGAGGGGGAGTCCCTGGCGTACTCCAACATCAAACAGAGCCCCGCGCGGAGGGGAGAGAACCGGGACGGCGGCACCACAGCTGATCCCACACTTAACCCCTCGCCCGCCGGCCTGCGCCGGCCCGCCAGCCCCCGCGCTCCCCTCCTCCAGCCCGCGTGCTCCCGACCGCGGGATTTGGGACCTCCCTGGGCCCGCTCAGTCCCTTGGCCGCGGCCGCTGCGGAGGAAAGGAGCGGCTCTGCGGCCCGCCAGACCGGAAGGCGCTTGGTCTTGCCTGCGTTCAGAGAAGCGCCTCTCCTAAGGGAGGCCGGTGATGTCATGAGGACATCTACGCAGAGGCTTCCGCGCTGGGAAGGCTTCTCCGCTGCCCAGGGCTTGGAAACGCAGCTGGAGCCCCCAGAAAGTCCTTTCTGATCTCCTGCTGGCCCCCAGGCCCCGTGTTCGCCACCCCAGCAGCCTGCCGCAGGCTCATGGTCCCGTGCATACTTGATACAGGGGATACAGGCTACCGCGTGCCCCCCCTTCCCCACCCCCAAGCCCGCTAGACTTGGTGTGCACAGTGCAGCGGGCCAGGGGTGCACAGGTACCCCACAACTGCACCCAGACGGCACCTGGCAGAAGCCTCCACGGACCCCTTAAGCCACTACTGTCACTTGCTGCATAAACTGCAGCCTTCCCAGCCTCACACACACCAGCCAGTCCTGTGAGTGCACACTTGCCAGGTGCCCCTGGGTCAGGCAGTTTCCCAGTGCCAGCTGCAGGTAAACTTGGCCGTGAACAGGACAGTCCGCTGGTGGTTGCTGTCAGGCAGAGCAGCTTGCCCAACCTCATGCTTTGCTTACACTGCTCCAGGTAGGGTCAGACCCCAGACTCGCAGTGCCAGTTCTGGACATGGCTATCCTTCCTAAAGGCACCGGCCATCCTCTGCTCTCACCATGGACAGCAAGTTACCCCCAGAAGGAGGTAGGCCCAGGACCATCTGGTGGGGGTAGGACGACTGGCTTGGCAGTTAATGTGCGTGTGCGTGTGTGTGTGTGTGTGTGTGTGTGTGTGTGTGTGTGTAGTAACTTGCAATGTGATCTCAGAAAAGCCCCTTCTCTTTTCTGGGCTTTGGTTTTTACATCCGACTGGAAGATTGCTTGAATGTTTCCCCCACTGCAGGGATGCTAAGGGAGGACCATGGAAGAGGACAGGGAACGGTGGGCATGGACTTCCTCCGCGCTCACCCCGGGAAGTGCCATTGGAAGGAGGCAGGTGGACACATGACCCTCAGACAGCCCCTCCTAGGTGTCCCCTGTACCTGAACAAAACCAACAGAGCAGGCTGCAGTGGTCTCCCTGAGAAGAAACTGGGATGTGAAAGTCTGGGAGGAAGCCAGGCGGGGGAGGGACAGGGTCAAGGGGGAGACTGGGAGAGGGTGAGTAGCCTTGCCGGCCTGATCGTGTCTGGAATCCCGCCCCGGGGTCCCTTAGGGGAGCACTGGCATGGGGCGCTCTGCAGAGTCTTGGCCAGGGCCTTGCCAAGGCCACCCCTGCCTTTGGGCAGGGACATGTTAGCTTGGTCTCCCAGCCTCAGACACTGGTGCGGTGGTCCAGTGCCAAGGTATGGTGCCCGTAGGCCAGAGCGTGAGGCTGGGCATCATGACAGCAGCGTGAGGGTGGCCTCCTAGGAGGGGTCCCCCATGGGAATGGCGCCCAGAGTGGGCCTGGCCTCGGCCCAACATGGTCCTGGCCACGTCCTCCCCCAGTCCTACCGCTTCCCCGTCCTCTTCCTCTGAGCCCGCCAGTCGTCACTGCCTGGCGTTCTCTTCAGTGGACACTCGGGAACTGGGGCAGCCATGGAGCACGTCTCCTAAGCCCTGGGCTCCAAATGGATGAATCCTGAGCATCATTCACCCACTAATTCACCATTGTTACCGAGCATTGGCTGTGAAATCAAGGCCTTCTTAAAAGGATTTGGGAATGTGTCCTAAATAGTGCCCGTTACACAGCCTCTCCTGGAGGTAACTCCAGCTTTTCCTTATTCAGAATTCATTGTCTGCAGACACTATGCAAAGTTCTGAGGCTGTAGAAGTAGCTCTCTGTCCTGGAGTGAGCACACTGGTGGGGAAACCAAGCCAGTAAACCAAGGCGGCACCCTACTGTGTTGAGAGCACTGGGCTGGGGAGCATGTCTAAACCCCTGCCTCCATCAGCCAGAGTCACACTCGGGCTCCAGAGCTGCACTCAAAACACAGAGCTGCAGAACAGAACGAAGAGAAAACCTCCAGCAAAAGCCATTGAATAATATGTATTTGTGGCTTATTCCTTGGGCCAAGGCTTGCATGCCTGCTGCCTCCCACACCGTGCCCTGGACCTGTGACTTTCAATATGAGCTAATTACAGAATACCATGGACCTCATTCTACTGTGATTATTTCTTAGTCTCATTCAGGCCCCACTGCAGCCCCCCACCCCCCGGCAGCGATCACACCCCTCTCCTTATCTTGTCCTTCCCATGCACTGGACACTGGGTGCAAAGTTCCTCAGGCCCGAGACTTCTGGCTGCCCTTCCAAGCTCCATGTACTGCACAGCCCAGGGAGGGTGGTCCCAAGCAGTGGGTGGGGGAAGCCCGTGAGCCTGGCGGCTCTGCTGCCCCCGCTCCTGGGTGGAAGGGAGTCTGTGAGCTGGGAAGAACTGTCAATCCAGTGCGAATATTCACTACTTAAAAAAGAGCCAAGGAAAAAATATCCCATTCGCCCTGAATCTGAGAAGGGCCTTGTTAGGGAGGCAGGAACTATGCTGTAATTATCTCTGTGCTCCTGGGCACCACTATAAATACCAGGCGAAGAGGCACCTCAGAAGGTTTGGATGGTTCCCAGGCTTCGGCGCTCCTTCCTGCCCCATCCCGGGTCACCTTCCCTAGGAGGGACTTTCGGGATGCAGCACTGACTCCCTCTTCAGTTGGGCAGGGCCTGCCTGACCCAGCTTCCTGGGCCACATCACCTTGCTAGACACCCTCTGTCTCTTCGGTGCCTACTGCTGTGAAATGGGGGAATGTTTGGCAAAGTGTCTGGTGGCATCTTCACCCCTTGAGGTGGTCTGTGTTGCTCACAGAGGTGGGCTAATGAGTTCTGAGGTCAAAGGATTAGTAGGAGTATTGCCTGTGACAGGGGCTCCCATCTGGCCTCATCCTCTGGGAATCTCCAAGGTTGCCCATGGGCTTTGCCCAGCAGGGAAGTCCTAGCCTTTCACCCTACAGGCAGACTGGGTGGGGGCTCCAGTTACTCATCCTCCCACCCTCCTTCACTTTCTGAGGTCCAGGCTGGCTGTCCCGAGGCTTCTACCATACAGGGAGGACAGTGTGGAGCTTGGCAGAGGCCACTCAGGACAAGGGCTGGGCTCACAGGCTCCGGTTGTAGCAAGGCCATCGTCACAGATACACTGTGGCTACTGTGCTTCTGCAGAGCCAGACCTTCCTGCCCCAGCCTGGGTTTCTTGGCACAGGTGTGGGCATGAGCACTGAGAGGCAGAGGTGGCAGAGTGGCAGAATTGGACCTTCCACTGGGGTGGGGACAACTCGGAGATGAGGTGTGGGATCGCCCACTAAGCCTGTTATGTGATCCCACCAGAGTCCTACATTGCTAATCAAGTACTTTCCCAGGGGAATTAATGTCTCAGCTCGGGAGCTAAGGGGATAGTGTTAAAGGTAGGGAGGAGCTCTCAGCCCAGGGCTGCCCCAGGATGCCCTAAGCGGACACCACAGGGAGTGTCAGTATGGTGGAAAGCTCTGGAGCCTTCTTTTTTTTTAAAAAGCAGACATCCTGCAGATTTCCAAAGGTGGGGTTCCCTATTTTGGGAGTGGGCACTGCTTGTACTCATTCTCCCTCAGGGTGGAAAGTTGGCAGAGGAGTCTGCCAGAGAAAGAAGTAGCAGCTGGGGGTGACCTGAGCTGTCCAGCACATCCCTGCTGCTGACAAGGCCATGCTGGAGCTGTCCAGCAGGGGGCCCACTCACACCAGCCAGGGAGTCCCTTTCCCCTGCAGGCCTGTGAAAAGGGGTGGGGTGGGGGGTCTCCCCACCTCTGGGTCCCTCTGCCAGGGAGTCCTGGAGCACACAGAGGGAAAACCAGCCCCAGGCAGGCTGCCATGGCCAGCACCCATCTTCCAGCTCAGTTGGGTCGCCCACCCAATGGTGCCGTCCCCCTGGCCCCAGCGGAGACTGCAGCGAAAGTACAAATCGGCGTGCAAAAGAAGTTTATTTATCTGTTTAATTAAGAGGCATTTGCCAGCCACATTCGGGTCCATCCGTCTCACTTACAACCATGTCCCAGCAAAATTAAACCTAATAAATATAGGGAGACTGAAAGCAAAGGGCACACTCAAGATATATGGGCCAAACCAGAAGTTGCACAGGGCTGCAGTTATAAGCACATCTTTCTTTTGCAAGTTTCTCTTCCCTCAGGGACCCAGGAGCCAGAGGACTGCTCTCAAGAAGGGGCTGTGGGTGCCATCTGACTGCTCTTTGCACTCAGCACTCTCGCCAAGCTTTATTTATTTTAAATGAGCCCCCAGGACTTCTCCCTCCTTCTCATCTATAAAAAGGGAGAGAGCTCAGCACAGAGCAAAAAGCACATCTGAAACCAGCTGCTGCTGTGATGTTCCATCTCGGGGATGCTGGGGAAGGAGGTCTCAGGGGCTGAGGCCTTGGGAAGCCCCTTGAAGGCTCCCATTGCATTTGGCCCCTGACTCCTTCCAGGGCAGAAACATGGGCAGAGCAGCACCTTGGAGAAGCAGATCTCTGATTTTCCGTGCCAGCTGTGGCCAAGCCACCATACAGGGCCTGGCCTCAGAATCCCACAGAAGTCAAAGGAAGGCAGAGGCAACATTTTTCTTTCTATCTCTGATCTGAAGGCTCAAGAACTTGACTGTCTGCTCAAAGCTCATAGGAATATGAGGATCCAAAGGGGAAAATGGTGATTTGTTATCATTATTGATTGCTAACTGTAACAAAATCTTGCCTGTGCTTCCTTCTCTCCTAACCTTTTCAAAGTGCCTCACTGTATCTCATCTCACTTGATCACTGCAAGTTAGGGAGGAAAGGTATAATGAGACCCATTTGCTATAGGATGACATTTTTAAGATCACAGAGGTAGCCCAAGGTCATACAACTAGTTAGAGGCAGAGTCTGGGCTGCAAAACAAGACTCCTGACTCTCGGATTCACAGAGCCTCTTGCTTTCCTTTGACTCCTGTGCTTGGCACATGCCCTTCTGCAAGCATCCTCATCATTAGCCCTTGGCTCACTCTCCTAACAGGATCAACCCAAAACCAAATCCGTTAATGGAATAGTCGCTTGCAATAGCTTGGGCATTTACTAATCACACCACTGCTCGGTCTGCGTGGCAATTATCTTGAATTTTCTCTTTCTCATTAGGCAGGAGGTCATGAGAACTCGGTGGGTGGCTGAACCCTATAATGAAGCCAAGGAGAGGAGCTGCCAGTGGACTGAGGGAGCCCTTCTGCAGGGTCCTCCTGGCACTGCCATGCAGTGCTCCACTTCCTGCTTCCTTACCCGTGCTCTGGCCCACCTAACCCTCCTGGCCCATCTAAGCCTGTGCATGTCTCCTCCTTGGTGCCCTTGTGCAGCACCACATATGACCACAGGAGACAGAGTCCTAGGAAGGATGGGAAGGTGTCTGTCTGCCTGGAGATGCAGACTGTGGGTTGGATTGGATCTCAAGGAAAAATCCCTTGAATGGTTGGATCCTTGGTGTTTCAGGCTCATCAGCATCTAGGCTCCCAGGACATTAGTAGAGATTGTAGGGCCAGGAAATCATAGGTACCTCACTGCTCCGCACAGCCCAGGCTGGTGACACTAGGCGCGAAAATTGTCCTGTGTCCGCTGCCCAGACAGAGGTGTTCAGCACCAGGGACAGATCCAGCATTTCAGCCTGGGCTGCGTCTCCTTCGGGTGACATAGGCCCCGCTAGAGAAGAGCCAAAGGGAGCTGAGAGGCATGAGGCGATAGGACTGCAAAGGAAGTTAGGGTCATGGTGCCCAGTTCCTCCCTCAAGCTGGCTGTCACTGAAGCCTGCAGGGACCAGTGCTGCCTGCTTGCTTTACTTCCTGAGGCCCTCCACTGAGGGTGGTGGCCACGTGGCTTTTTATCCCGTTAGGGAAGTCTGCCTTATGTCTCACACAAGCCTTTCCCATCCTCATTTCATTCAAAGAGTGAAGGCCTTAAAAGAGAGACAAGGGCAGATTGCACCTGAAGCTGAAGCCATCATTACTTTCTCTGACCCCCAGGAGGGTCCAGGGTCACCCCACGAGAGCTTGTAGAGCAAAGCCGCATGTCACGGAAAGTGGCTGGATGAATCCAGCACTTGCAGCCGCCAGCAGGGCCCTGCAGAGGGGAGACTATGCCTGCTATGGCCACGGGTGGCAGCCCCCACTGCTGGGCCCACTGTCCACAGGTTCGGTGAAAACTGCACTGAAGAAACCGGTGGGAAGAGGTCAAGCTTTGCTCTTTCATCAACAGAGGAGGAGTTTGAGCTGGCCCCGGGTAGAGACAGCCAGGTGCCCTCCATGCATCGGCCCCTGAGTGAAGCCAGCGATTGAAGTCAGTGGGCTCTCCACTTAGCCATCAGCTTTTAAATATCTTACTTTAGAGAAACCAGTGCCCCTTTCTTCAGCACCAGAGGACAGACTCACCGCAGCAGAGAGAAAGGACAGTGGCCAAGGGCACCCTGGACTCTGCACCGGGAAGTTCAGTCCTTCAAATTGAACAGACCCTCAAGACTCGGGATAAAGCATCTGCTCTAGCTCCAGCCCCAGCAGTCAGCTAGTTAAACACAACCTCAAGGTCTCAAAAAGCAGAATGCAAGAGGCTGGCAGCATGCTCTTCCTCTGCCCCTTCATGACCCCTAAAGCCAAAGCATCAGCTCATTAAAAGCTAATTAGGAGCCCGAGGCACACAAAGGCCCGGGGAGGCAGTACTGTCCTGGCAAAGCACACGATCCCCGGGAAGCCGGTGCACTGTCAGGCAGCCAGTGCCAAGCTGCAGACAGGCTCAGGGAGATGAAGCAGCAAGGTGGCTGGGAGTAGGAGCCGGGGGTCGGGGGCTTTTCCAGTCCAGCCTTGTGGGAGCTGAGCTGGTTGCTGGACTCAGAGGGGTGGGGACAATCCTGGCTGGCAGGAAGCAAACTGACACAGATGCTAGCTCCCAGGCTCATCTCCCTACCTGGGCCAAATATGGAACTCCTTTCTCAGGCTCTGAGGGGTTGAGCAAGGATGGAAAGGAGGAGGGTGCTAGGCAGGACTCTGGCTAGCATTCAGCCCTGCCTGGCAGCTGAAAACACACTGGGGAAGTTGTGTGGATTTCTGCCCAGTGTGTGTGCAGTGTGAGCAGAGAGAGGCAGTGGCTGCGGTATACCCTTCACCGTCCCCAAAGCGTGCCTGAGACCAGAGGAAGGTGGGTCACCTGTGGGCGGTGGGGGAGTGAGTATGCTTTGATGTAGGTGCAAGGATATTTCTGGGCTGCCAGCCCCCCTCCCTCTCCTGGAGACCCCGGGGGTTGGGGACCCCTCCTCTTTCCTGATCTGTTCTAGCACTGGGGTCCAGCCACATCTTGGCACCGACAACTCTCCAGTTTCAAGGCATGAGGTTTCTGAGAACTCACTGGTAGGGACGTTTGGCAGCCAACTGAGGACCCTGTGCTGCTCTCAGCATTCCAGCCTTTCTTCCCGCTGAGAGTTGCTGCCTTAAGATGGGGGGAGCCGTCTGTGCCTTTTCTTACTTCTCCAGGATGCTGTGACTTTTGATTCCTGCTTGATTAATATACAGCCAACAGACACTGTATTTAAGGCAGCTTTAATTCTCTCAGGTCACCAAACTCGGGAGCAGCAAAGCTGTGAGGAGCCAGCCCCGCAATAGATCAAACACTGGGAACTTCAAATTGCTCTGTGGCCCAATTTCTCATCACTGCTGCTGCCTGATAACCCTCAGAGCCTGGAGCCAATCTCTCTTTGCTGGGGGTGGGCTTGGGGGTACGATGTGGATGTTCATGGCTCAAGCCCTCCTGGCAGCCAGAAAGAGAGCTGGAAGGACTTAGTTTTTCGAGCCTGCAAGAATGAACCCACCAGCATGAGGGACAGCGTGGCCAGGCCCTGGGGCTCTGGCACCACCTGCAACCCTGCCTTCCTGGGCCAGAGTAGGAGGATGTCAGTGGGGCTCTCTGGCTCACTGGAGGTCGCCAGGGGCTAGCCAACCTGCTGATGGCCACGTTTACCAAAACATCCTGGCAGCCTGCCAGTCTCCTGCTCCCCTTTAGGGCCCTCCACACCCCTACCAGCTCAGTCTCCCTTTAGGCTTTCTCTAGATCCAGCTTCTCATCCTCTGAGCCCTAGGACCTCCCCAAGAGGAGGCTACTGTCAGGAATACCTGGCCAGCCCTGTGCCTGGGGCTGCTGTGGGCTCAACAGTTTCCTTTCTGGCCCGACCTCCTCCCCACGCCACCTTCTTTGGTGGCATCTACTGAAAGGCAAGCTAATCTTCTTCCCTAACACCTGGACGCTTACTTGCTTGGTAGGGGGCAGGGGTGGGAAGGTCTGTGCGGCTGCCATTTCCTCCCAAGCATCTTTTACAGACCTGGTCCATGCTGCAATTCGGAGGCTCTGCAGAGCCGCACAATGCAGGAAGATTACACTCGGAAGCTGGGCTTGTAAATTACCTTCCACTGGGGGCAGGGACCAGCCCGCGTGGAGAATCAAGCGCACAAAGCCATTCTCATTTAAGAGCAGGATCTTTGTGGATCAGAGTCTGATCAATCCTTGGTGCCACCAGCACCCCCACAGACTGGCAAAAAATGTTGTGTCAAAGTTGAAGGAAGCCCCAGATGCGCCTTCTCTGGCTCAACCCCTACTGTTGCTGTAGTAGGATTTTCCCTACACCCAGCCCCACTGGATTTACCCTCCCTACTCTGTCTCCATCCACTTAAAATATCATCTATAGATTTTCAAATTATTGCTACACTTTCTAAGAGAAGGATGCAGTGGTTAAAAATTAACAGCAAATTTATAGGAATTCTATATGGCAATGACAGAATTATAATGAAGTGGCTGCCACTCGGCCAAATCTGGGTAATTGGAAATCCACGCTGGGAGCTTGGGATCTTGACGGAATTGGGATTGTGTTTTTGAGAGTAAATGCTGTGCAGAGGGTCAATGGACCCTTGAGCTGGCCAAGTTCTTCTCTAGAGGAAAGAGTGGCTGGTTCGCTGCCTGTGCACAGGCTGGTGAGGAGTCGCTTAGGTGCCGCACAGGAAGGTGGCCAGAAAGCATGGGGGCCAGTGGGGGGCAGCCCTGACAGCATACAGCTGGGACTGGAGCAGGTGGGGGTGGACAGAAGGACAGACAGCACTACCAGAGATGGAAGAGACATGGCGGTGTAGATGTGCAAGGAGAGACAGCAGGGGCAGCCAGAGCCTGATGCTCTCTCTCCCCACAGGTGAATTCTCCTAAAAAAGACCTGGGTGAAAATGCGGAGGCCACTTGATCGCCAAGACATCCACTTTGTCTGCACGCCCTATGGTGCCATCCTCCCGCACACACCCACCATGGGAGATGCGGGCCATGGCCATGGCCCCCTCTTTGCGTCCCCTTCGGCCCCAGGGGCTGAGATGGTTACAGTGGGAGCCATATTAAGGGAACTGTGGTTTTGAGAAAGGGGCCCCTGCTGGGACAAACTTCTGCCTGCTTCCCCCAAAGTATTACCTAGACCTGGTGCTGCTCTGTCCAGGAGCCACCACCCCCACGAGGTGGCTGAGCACCAACTCAAGGCTCGCCCCACAGAAATGCTGCATGTGCGTGTGTGTGTGCATGCACAGGCACGGGCACGTGTGTGTGTGAAGCACACACTGAAGTGTGAAGACTCAGCACAATACAAAGAATGGAAAATGCTCTGAACATCAGTTACCTGGTAAAATGATACTATTTTGCACATTTTTAGGTTACTTTAAGTATATTGTAAAAAATGGTGTGTAATCACAGCACTCAGGAGGCTGAGACAAGAGGATTGCAAGTTCCGAGCCAGCCTAGACTACATAGAAAGACCCTGTCTGAAAGAAAAAGCATAATTATTAAAAACCGTTCCATCCACTTGTTTTAATGCGGCTCCTGGAGGTTAAGCCTGCTCCTATGTGGTGTGTATTGCGTCTCCACTGGGCAGCACTGGCCCAAGTGTGGGCATGATGTTTCCTGCTTGCCTTCCTGCATCACTACCTGGCCACTGGCAACCTCTGAACAAGGGGCACAGACTGAACACTGGCTGGGTCTCCTCTCACGACCAGCCTCTGTTGGCAGAAGGTTCCCACTGGTCTCCAACCCCAGAAACACCCGGCCTCAGGGCTTGCTCCATGTAATCTATCTCTGTGGCTTGATTTCTGTTTTGTCCATCCTGACATCTGTCCCTATGTCCTGCCAGCATAGCAGGCACAGAGAGTGGAGTGTCTGCTGAGTCCAGAAGGGGTGGGTGGCTTTCCTCCCTCTCCCTCCTGGGGGCAGTGGCAGGGCCACAGCATTCTGCTGGTCACCGGGCTTTGGGCTGAGCTCTCAGCACAGTGCTTCCCCCTGACCTGGCTGAACCAGCACAGCGGTTGGGCCCCCTTGCACTTGGCTCCTGGGTGAGCTTGTTGATTTTCCTCCCTAGGGTAGCATGATAGACCTCGTAAACTCCACTCCAGTGCATGGCAAAACTGTCACAACCATACTGGATCTGCCATCCCAGGCACCTTCAGACTCCTTCTGACCCCTCTGGTGGCAGAGAGAAGAAAGTGGGTTGTGGATATTGTCCTTCCCCTTTCTTGGATAGAGAAGCTGAAATACAGAGCAATAAGTGATGGTGGGGGGGCAGGTAGGAGTGGGACCCAGGACATGGAGTTTGGGCCATTTCCTCTTCTGGTTTGAGGAACAAAAGCAGAGCTGAGCCAGGATGTTCTTAGTTTGTAAGAAGACCGTAGTCACAAGCCCCTTGGCTTGCATCATTCTAGCCTCACCCTTCTGACGCCCTCTACCAGCAGGAAGGGGTGGGCACCCACTCAGCCACTGAGCAGGAAGTTGCACGGTGTCTGTCTCTGGCCATCCTGTCACTCTAGGCAAGTGTTTCAACATGCTGAGCTTCTGTTTCTGCCTCTGCAGGCACGGGACAGGGAGACTTCCCTTCATACTGAGTCCACATCCCAGAGACAAAGGAGTCGGCACTCCGTAGTGCTCGATAACTCACATTAATTAATTCAACAAATATGTATTGAGTACCTCTGAGAGCCTGACTTTGTTCTCTGCAGTGGCCAGATGAGACAGCCAGCAAAGTCTCCCTTCCCTCCACCTGCAGGGACAGAATTTGCCTTGTACATCTCCCAGGCTTTGGTACAGAAAGTACAGTTAACTCTCAATTATCTATGCAAATGGAGTGGAACATTCCAATGATAATTCAGAAAGACCAGAGAGTCCACAAATAATTCTTATTTGAATTTGGAATGCATTATGCTTATTTTTGCATCGGATTTACCTTCCTAATTACTGTTTGTTCTGGCTTATGCTCAAAATTGTTTGCTTTCTCAGAACCCACGCTGGGAGGCGGGGAGGGGTGTGCCCTAAAAGTGTGCCAGGTGGAAACCGGCCACCTCCCACCGCTCTGCAGCCCAGCCCGCCCTGGGGAGTGAAACTGGCTGCAGATGCAGAGCTGGGTGCTAGGGCTGCTCGACATCTAGCAGGGAGGGTTGATAGGGCTGCTCTCATCCCCCCCACAGCTCTGCGGAGCATGGGTACCCCGACTGGACTGGAAGAGGCTCACTAGGTCCTGTGCGCTGTGTCTTCTGCCTCAGGGGCAGAAGCAGAGAGGAGATGCTTCCCCTGCAGCCCTCACTTGGGGCTGTCCGCCTCTTGCTCTCCGTCTCTCTCCCTGTCTCTCCCTCCCTGTCTTGTGCCTGTCTGTGTCTCCATCACTCTCTACTTCTACTTCCTCTCCCCCTGGAGCACTCTTCTCTCAGGAGACAGTTATTTCTCTCAACAGACCTGTCTTCCAGGCAGCCAAATGTTGGGGAGGACTGCGCTTCCTCCAGAGAAGTGAGCTTTGGTGGCCAGGGCTTGTATCTAGGTGGGCCACTCCTCTTTGTGGCTACCCTATTCCCTTTTGTAAGGCAGAGAGGGAAGGAGAAAATATCATCCAGCCAACTTCCTTCCTTGTGGAGCAGGGAGCCTGGCACCCGTGACGTCATTCTCCATGCCTTCTCTGCTCTCACAGGGGTCTCCAGGCATGAGACCAGTCCTGCTCTGACACCAGGTGACACCTACCCATGACAGGCATGTGTGCTTCTGAGTTTCTAAGGTGCCAGGTGCTCACCCCAGCCTCGATCAGTCAGGAAATATAGGTGGGCTGCATGCCGGACCATACTGGGGATGACACACTTGGTCACTCTCTACCTTAAACCAGTCCAAGGAAGCATGTGCTCCAAACAGCCCTCTATCCTGTTGCCACACAAGGTGATGCTCCAGGGCCAGGAGCAGACAGGAAGTAGTAGGCAGTAGACATCCTTCAGAGCCCTGGCATTGCAGAGTTTGGAAGATAAGAGACTTCCCAGAACAAGTTGCCCAGGCCTCCGGTCATTTGCATATGATTTTTAGGGATCCTTGCCTTTGAGCTTTCAGATGCCTAATATTCTACCACGTTCCAGAGGTAGAAATGTAGATCCTTTCCCAAAAAGATGCTGAGCACATGGAGCTGAAAATAGTCAACATCTCTGTTGTTGGACTGTGGACTGAGCTGCTTTGTAGAAAGAGAGATCTGGCAGCCAGTGGAGAACAGTGGGCAGATGGGTCCGTGGAGTGGCCACCGCGAAGGAAGGAGCATGGCCTCGGGGGGAGGGAGGACCTGCTGAGGTCTGGCCAGCTCACCTGGCCTTTTCTAAAGGCAGAGGCAGGGTGGCAAGGGGCTGCCAGAGAAGGATCTAGGGACTTCTGTGGTGGCTGAGCCTGACCCACTCCGGGGACCCCAGAGTGACACTCCCCACCGGGTGCTGGAGCTGGCCACGCCCCCTGAGCCATGGTCTTGCTGTCCCTCACTTTCTCTCTCATTCTCCCCTTCTGCCCAGGACAGTCGGACGCAGGGCAGGGAGTGTGCCCGGGTGTCCGGTCCCCTCTGCTCGTCACCCAGCTGTGTGAGCTGCAGACGGTGGCACTCTCTCCAGGGAGGAGGCTTAGCCCAGGTGGAATGTGAGGGAGAAGACAAGGCCGACCCGAGATCATCTGAACCCCAGAATGGACTCAGAGGTGCCAGTGACCTCTGTGGTGGGAGCAGGTGACCTTGGACAGATTGGTTTGGTCCAACTTCAGGAAGTCATTAATGGCTCTTAAACAAATATTTAAAGCTTTATTTAAACTGAAATAAAGTAAAGCTTCAGCCCCTCCGTGGCACTGCTCATGTTCCCAGTGTCTGATGGTCACATGTGGCTGTGGCCAGTGTGTTTGTGCAGATGTGAAACATCCTTATTGTGGTGGGAAGTCCTAGTGGACAGTCCTGCACCAAGGCTTCCATATTTCCATCTCTGTAAACTGAGGAGAAAGTCCCTTCCCTAACTGCTCTAAGGCCTGTGAGAGGACAGATGGCCAGAGCAGAGCGTGTGATCAGAACCAAAGTGGTTAAGAGGTTTTTGTCGAAGCTGCCAGTGGGTTGGGAATGGAGAGAGGCATCCGAAGTCCCTGGGAGAGTTGTAAGCTCCCAGGACAGCCCATTCCCAGTGGGTCAGATGCCAGGGTCCTGGGGGAACCTGACCCGCTGGCTGGTATGGTGGACAGCAGCCATGTCACTTCCTGGCCCTACCTAGTCTAGGAACAAATGTAAGGAGAGGGAACAAGCACCACAGACAGAGCTGCAAGACGGGAGCTGGCGGGAGAGCCTGGGGCCTCACACCAGCCAGCCCCTTGCAGCCCCGGAACAGGGCCGCGGGGGAGGCAATGGCAGGGCAGGCCTTGAGGCTCTACAGATCATGTCCGTGGGGAGTTGCTGAAGCCAAGAGAGCTTTGCTGGGCTGGCAGAAGTCCACATGTGAGCTCAGTCCTAAAGGAACAAGAGGGATCTTTGCACACAGGGCAAATCATTGCTGGAGAGGTGGGATGGGTCTGAGACTCCTGGTCTCCTCCTGATACACAGACAAGTCACAAAATTCCCTACATGGGCTCCAGGGCAAGAGAAATCTCCAGCCCCCACATCTCCCTGCATCCTTGGAAGGCTGCGTGTAAGGCTGGAGGCTGGGCCAGCCGTGCCGCCACCTGCTCCCCAGCTCTGGCGCCCTCCGCCCTCTCATCCACCCTGGCACTCTTCTGTTCTCCCCAAGGCCCTTTTCTCTTCTTGCCTGTTTTCAAAGAATGGTTTTCTTTTCCTCACACACATGCACAAAAGCAAAAAGGAACTTGTAAAATCATCTTGACCCAATTGAGCTGTAAACCAAGCAAGGGCAGAGGCCCAGACATTACCCCTAAAAACCATCCCTCACTCAGGCGTGCTCTGTCCTGTTCTCCCAGTTGGAATAGATCTCTTCTTGGCCCCAAAGGCAATGAATGAGAGGGAATTCTCAACAATGAAAAGGGAACACGGAGGAGATGTATGGAGTGGGGGAGGTGGAATGGGAAAACTAGTTGCTTCCAGAACCCCAGTCCTGGCAAACTCTTCCAGGAGACAGAAGACCAAGCTTTCTGGCACCAGCACAGGGGGTCTGCACAGGATGGTGTGCCCGGCCCAGCCTGCCCACCGCTGTCCTCGGTCCTGACCCTGACTGATGGCATGGGGTTCCCATCTTGCCCCTGAGCTCCTGTGACTCCTGTTCATTCTCTCAAGAGAGAATTGCTCATATTTTCTCCATCTCTTCCATCTCCATCTCTTTTTCTGTGTCTCCTTCCTTGTATTTTCTAGAACATGTGAAGCACTTCTGATGAGTCTGTCACCTCTGTAGTAATTACTGCAAAGTCCTCCTGCCTGGGAGCCGTTGGAAGTGGCCTGCTGCACCTCCCCATGCTGCCCCATGCTATGCACTTGCTAAGCCTTCCTAGTGTCTGTCTCCTCAACCCTCCCCACAGGCTTCCTGTCCTCCGCACTTCCTTGACTCTTTTGGAGGGGGGGGGGGGAGACTGACAGAGAGCCCGGGGCACTCAGCAAACTTTGCTAAAAGTTGTCTGCAACTCCCAGGCCTCCTCCGCCACACATCTCCTCCCCTGCAGCAGACAATCCAGATGCCGGCTTTAAACTGACGCCACCTCCTCACTCACTACAGAGGCCGTCTCATCCTCCTCCTCCTGCCAGCTTCGCTCAGAGCTGTCACAGTCCCTTGGTGATGACACACGCCTCTGGGAGATCAGCAGTCATTACCAGGAGGATGCCCTCGGTCCTCTGGTTGCTCTCAGAGCCGAGGACACAGCTTCCCTGCATGGAGGTGGAGTAGGGCTGGGCCTGGGGTTGGGTGGGGGAGCCTGGGGGAAGAAACTCTGACCCTGGGAACTGTGCTGTCCCTGGTTTGAGACAGACAGTGCTCCTTCCTGCTGTGTGGTCTACAGTGCCCTTTGTCCCCAGCAGAAAGGGAGCATCTTGGGGACCAGAGGGCACTTGGCAGGAGAGGCAGTCCCAGAACAACTCGGGGGTGTGTGCAGGGCATCACCCTCACGCGCAGTGGCATGAGGCCTTTCCACGAGGGGACAGCTGTGCAGCTCACAGGTTTTGCCAATACCACCACGTAATCCTCACCTGAGCTTGTGGAAGGTTATTAACTCCTCAGCATTACACCCAGGCAGGGAGGGGCAGGCTAGGGGCTTGCCCAGGATCACCTTGCTGGAGCTCCTGCGGCAGATGCCCCTGTGCCCCACCTTGTACCCTCTTCCCTCTTCTTGCTCCCCTTTGCTGCAGCCATCAACATGTACTCGTGGAGCCGACAGCACTGCGCCTGAGCACTGCTCACCTCTCACTTTCTGCCCTGGAGCTTTTGTGCTACTGCCACATGGGCCACAAGCTCTCTTGGCCATGCAGACACACCCAAAACCTGGATGCCACGTGGAGCAGCCTTGGCCAGAGCGAGAGAGGATCAGAGTCAGACACAAGGCATCTTAGGGCCCCATGTGGGATGAAGCCCCAGTGCCCACAGTGGCA
Organism: Heterocephalus glaber; assembly: GCF_053883595.1. Lineage (NCBI taxonomy): Eukaryota > Metazoa > Chordata > Mammalia > Rodentia > Bathyergidae > Heterocephalus > Heterocephalus glaber. The sequence goes on along the minus strand of NW_028258173.1, from coordinate 3,337,052 downwards.
TTGGCTGTACACTGTGCCCTTGGGTGAGTCCTCCACCCTGCCCTGCTTTGCTCTCCCTAGACCCTGGCTCCCTGTGCACTTCCCAGAATGTACCACCTGTGTGCATGCACTGCTCTCAGGGGTGGCCTTCTGGGCAGAACCCAAGCTAAGAGAGTTTGTTCCCAAGGTGCTCAGAAAAGCAGCCCCTTGGGATGGGCACCTGGAATGGGGTCTGTCACTGCTCTGACAGTGCTAAGGACCCCAATAGCTGGTGACAAGTAACACTGTGAGAACCATTGACATGTAGGAGCATCACACTTACACAAGCTGGCTGGTGGAGGACTGGGAAGGGGAGAGGGAGGTTGCAGAACCCTTGGTTATGCATCAGCTGCAGCAATAGTTTGGGGCAGTGGTGATTTTATAGGAAAAGACACACTGGATTAATCCCCTTCAACATACTCCCTCTCCCTCCTAACACACTTATCCCATCATTCTCGATGCTTTCTGAAGCAGTTCCAGAAGTCCTCTTTCATGAGTGTCTTTAGTAGCACTGGTGGAGCCACCTTGATGTGCTGAATGATTCAGAACATTGCTCTTTCACGGTTGTTTTGACTGTGGGGAAGAGCCAGATGCTGCATAGTGCCAGTGGGCGAGGACCCACTGTGCTGTTTTTATGAGCCTGCCTTTCCACTGAATGGCACTCTGCAGCATTCACTATATGTTTTTATGACACCCCATAAAGACACTCATGAAAGAGGACTTCCAGAACTGCTTCAGAAGGTGGCAAGAATGATAGGATAAGCGTGATCACACCTCGAACACTCTCTTCTGTCCTCAGGTGAGCAGTTCAGATGTGCATTCTATGCAGCTCGTCGGAGGAGTCCTAGGGGACTGAGGCTTGTCACCCCAATCACATATGGCAGTGACTTCCCTCCTTCACACTTCCCTTCTCCCAGTCCCATCTCTTCTGGATCAGTGTCCGGAATAGACTTCCTGCATGCAGGCCTGCAGCAAACTCTTCTTTGAGGGGAAATTCTAGACCACAGACAGCCAAGACTTGAAAGCTGAAGTTTCCCAAGCCAAGAAAAAAGAGCTACTGTAGCTTCCTCTCCTTGCCTGCCTCCCTAATGGCATTCATCAATCTCAGATGTTTACTGGATTAAATGCACTTCTGTGGAATATCGATGAATATGAATATTTAAGTTAGAAAACAGGAAGGGCTGGACATTGGCACCTGTACTATGATGATCTTGAGGGTCAAGGGTCTTGCTTGTGCTTAAGGGTCCACCATGAACAGGACCACATGTGGCAGGTACAGAGTAAATGTCCACTTCATGTGTACCTACACTCACTGCTCACTGCTGGCCCTCAGCCTGGGGTGACCCTTGACCTAGGCTGTTCAGTGGCTGGAAGCCGGTGCTGGGAGCTCCATCAGATGCCTGGTCTATGGCTTTTCCCCCACGTCACCCTGCACAGGGAGGCCCCACCTGTGGAGAAGTCTGGAACCAGAGCCCCTTGCAAGCTCAGCTGGGTTGCTTCACAGGCCACTCCCTGTGATTGGAGTAGAGCAGGGTCTGGGCCACTGGGTTGTGAGGTCACACCAGCAGACACAGGGATCTGAGCTGCCCTGAGATAATGTCCAGGAGGAGGACACCTTGAAAAAAGCTGCCTTCTCATGGGCCCAGGCACCCCCCACCCCCCAGCCCCAGCTCCTTAACTAGGACCCCTTCTAAGAGGACATGTCAGAGCTGCCAATCCCTGGACATTTTTCCTTGGCCATTGAAAAGCTCAAGTGCACTATGGGGCACTCCAGGTACCCTGTATATATCCTCTTTATCCTCAGCTCCTTCCAAGGGAGGAACAATTATTTACTTACTAACACAATTCATCAGGGTCCTTCTCCTCCTCTGATAATGATGCAGGTTACAAGTCTGAGGCTGCAGAGCCCTGAGGCCAGGCTGGGTGGGCAGAGGAAGGGCTTCCCTGGCCAAGTCTCCTCTCTCTTTTCTCTCACCTTACTTCTTCCTCCTGCCACTCCAGAGAAAGGCTTATTTCCAGTCTCTGCAGAAATGCCCCCTCAATGGGGATAAAGGTGACCCAGAGGACACCACGGAGGCAGTCACTGGCTGGAGCCAGCTTTGCAGCCGTGTGCCCCCTGCAGCCAGGTCATCTCTGGCACACACATTGAGCCAGGTATCAGGCGGATGCCCTGGCATCCTGGAGACAGTAGGAGCCGGAGGCTCTCTGGCAGCCAGGGACCAGAGTGGATGGGGTGGCAGGAAGGTAGGTGCAGGAAAAGAGGCCCTCACTTCCCTGGCTGGCTTCTCCAGCCACTGGCTGACTTTCTGTCTTTGGAGAATTTCCAGCTTCTAGTTGACTCCCCCAGGCAATGTATCTGAAAAAACAGCAAGCTGTTGGCCTTCTTGTGGAAATGTGGATTCCAGGCAGGAGGGCTCGAGTGGCCAGTGTCTGACTCAGCAGAGGCGAGTGGAGACGCTTGGGTGGTACTGGTGCCTTCACCTTCACACTGAGCTATGCCCTCAGCTTTCTTTTTTTAACTTTTTATTTTGAGACAGGGTCTCACTAAGTCACTAGGTTGCCAGGCTGAGAATGAACTTGCAGTCCTCTTGCCTCAGCCCCCAGAATTCTGGGATTACAATTGTCTCAGCCTCCTTTGATGCTGCTCCTTCCCTGTGGGCTGTGCAAGACACCCCTCCGTCTCTGCCTAGGCTGCTCTGGCTCTGTTCTCCGCAGGCCACTTGTGTGGAAGTGTCCTGGTGCGGCCCAGGAATCCCTCACAGACCCAGTGCTGTGTCTGTCCATTGCCCTGTGAATAACTGTGGGTGGCTCTTCTAGCCAGTTTGTGAGCTCTTAGGGCCAGGCATGTATCTTCATCCTTCTGTGTCTCTGGGGCCAAGCAGGACGTGTAACAGAGACACACAGGACATGGTTGTTGAGCCAAACTGAACTCTCATGGGTCTTCCTAAAGCACCCCAGGACGAAATGCTGCCTCCCCAGCTCCTTCTTCTCTGATGCCCTCTTTGCTTCCCAGTTGCCATGAGATGAGCATCTTTCCCCTACCAAACCCTTCTGCCATGCTACAGGCCTCAAGCAATGGAGCTGGCTGACCAGGGACTGAAACTTCAGAAACTGTGAGCCAAATAAACCTTTCCTTCAATTCGACTTCTTTAAGTTTCCTTCTTTAAGGTATTTTGCCACAGTAATGAAAAACTGCCTTATACACTCTTCCTTCAGGCAGTAAGCAACTCTGAGTGCAGATGGGTCTCCTTTGTATTCTCAGTGTCTGGCTACATCTCTGCATACAGCATTTGCTCAATAAAAACAAGCAGAAGGAAGTTATCTGTGGAGATACACTGAGAGGTGGAGGGTGCATAGCTCACATGTGCTAGAGAAAGACCGCACTTCCACCTACACATGAGCTTCTGCCCTGGCTGAGATAACCTCAGAGTACAAGGAAGAGAGTGAGTGTGGGGCCCCTGACTTGGGGGACATGGGGAAGGGGTGCAGAGCAATGGGCATGTGCCTAGGGGCAGGGAGGCAGACTATTCTTTTGCTAAGTTTTCTTTATCTTTATTTCTTTACATCTTTCAGAGTTAGACCTCTGGTCTCTTCATCTTACCACTGCCATCTCTGTTTCTCTGGCTTCATTGGATCTTTATCTACATTATTATGGTTTTTATCTTGTAGTAATCAGGTGTCCTACTTTTTCACTTAATGAT